>NC_046155.1:32968008-33028008 GCF_011064425.1 Rattus rattus
CCTTCTCTTTGATCTTCTCTTGGATAGCTTCCCCCACCTCATTCTCGGTGCAATATGCATATGCACAGTCAATATGACGATAACCCAGCATCAATGGCCTCCTTCACAGCTTCTTTGAGTTGGTCTGGGGGAGACTTCCAGGTGCCCATGCCCACAATGGCCACCTTGGCTTTGGTACTGAGCTCCACGAAGGTTGCCATGGTTCCTGCTGAAATCTTTCTGAGAGCAGATGTCTGTGTCCTGGTTAAAGAGCGGATGGAGGCCCATGTTTTTTTATTTAACTTAGATCTATTTCTAAAACACCCTGTCAATATAACTGATGCTAGGATTACTAATGAGATGTTTTGTCTTTCTTGTTATTGTCTTTAAAGTTTAGGGAATCTTAACAATTACAGTGCGTTCCAAATTTCCACTAGGAAATACTTGTCCTGACTTTGGCTCCAAAATTTACAGCTTTTACATATTTTCAAATTGGCCCAAACACTCTTAAATTTTCTTTAAACTGGGATTATTGGTTTTTAAATGTAAATGTTCATCAGAGAAGGAAACAACTTTTTTTTTTTTTTTTTTTTCCGGAGCTGAGGACCGAACCCAGGGCCTTGCCCTTGCTAGGCAAGCGCTCTACCACTGAGCTAAATCCCCAACCCAGGAAACAACTTTTAAGCATTTCTTCCTTGGCCACACTGTCATTTTAAGCTCTGTAGACACTAACCCCCAAGTGCCTATCCTGTGATGGATAGGGTAGCTAGCGCTAGACTCAGAAGACCTGAGCTGTGGGATTTGCATGTTCTATTTCCACACCCACCACTGGTAGCTTGTGTGTGTTCCTTGTTGAGGGAGTCCCAGCAGGAAGAGAAACTCTGACTATGATGGAAGTTCCCCTCTTCAGTCAGCACACATGATGTGCCTCTACTCTCCAGGGTACTTCTCTGTAGAGCTTTGTGCCCCTCAGGACGGCCCATAGTCTCTGGAAGGAACTAGCGGGTATCCAATTGGAAGCGGCTAGACTGAAATAGCATCTGTCTGTCTGTGACACCATGTATCCACAGAAACAAGTTTCTGTGTCCAGCCTTGCTAAACCCTGGGGAATATTTTAGCTATGGGAAAGGATTCCAGCACTACTGCCTTTGTGAAGCTTGATGTCTAGCATCGGGGAGGGTGGGGGAGAGGGAATATTGAATCTAATCATATGGCCAATGAATTAAAGGACAGCATGCTAACTCTGAAGTGCAGGTCTTCATGAGATCACATGGTTAGGGCTTGGTGAATCCTCGTTGAATATGTGAAATTTCTATTGGGACCTGAAGGACTTGGCGAATGAGAAGTGGCAGAGGTGGTCTTATCAGGGATGCGAGTAAAATCAAGTGTAACTTGACCAGAATGTGTTCACTTAGGAGGGATAGAGAGAGATGGGTAGAACCCAGACCTGCAGGGCCTTCCCATATGTCCAGGAGGAACTTAGTCCTTATCTTTATAGACTGGAGGACACCCAGAGCTTTTAAGCAACCATTTATGATCCCATTCGAATCCCTCCTTTGGGTTTTATGAGATGACATGTGCTGCGGGTCTTCTGAGTGATTGCCACCTTAGGTCCAGTCCTGGTGGAAAAATGACTGCCAAAACAAAGTAGCACCTTTGTTTTCCTGCTTATTCACAGGCAACGGGCCCCAGCAAGTTTTGAGAAAGAAAGAGTTTAACCAGGACAATGAGGACAGAGGCAGCCTAAGAGCTTAGAAGGAATGGATGACAAAGCACAGAAGGAAAATTTGGATGTTCCGGCTCAAATTTTAATCAGGTCTGCAGGAACTAAGGCTCATCATTCTTCTGTTATCATTAGCGGTACTCGCTATGGCTTGAACGTCTCCACCGCAACTCCGGTTGAAATTTAATCCCCACTGTGCATTATTAAGGCGCTGGAAACTTAATCTAACTGTGGCACTTGGAGGTGGGGCCTTTGGGAGGTAATTAGAATTAGATGAGGTCATGGGCATGGGACCTACACGGTTGCATTAGTGGTTGAATAAGAAGAGGGAGAGAGAGAGACCCAAGCCAGCACTTTGGCTGTGTCTCAGCATGTAAGTCCCTCCGCTGTCATGTCCCCTCCAACAAGACGGACCTCACAAGATGCGACCCTTCCTTGACTGTAGACCTCAAGAACTAAGAGCCGAATAAACTTTTACTGTTTGTGAATTACCTAGTCTGTGGTAGTCAGTTATCGCGACTAATGAAGATAATGCCGGTAAGAACATTGTGCCACAGTACTGTCTACACAGGGCCGTTGTTTTCTAGCTCTATATCACGCGTGTGATTAATTTACAGAGACCCTGCCCAGAACGTAGATAGCATTCCCACCTTAGCTGATACACAGCAAAAGAGCGATATACTGAGGTTAAAAGCCTTGACACTGTATGTGTTCTTCCTCATTACCGCCTGCTCAATGGAGGCCTGATGACTTCAGACTTGAGTACGAGTAGAAGAGTGTGGGTGGGTGTAGGTGAGGATGGATTCGTCATGCCTGTGGATGGGTAACTATACTTGACTGAATGATTCTGACCCGAAACACTGGACAACAACACCACCTTCTAACTCTTCCCTCCAATGTGTGTTAATCCCGAAAGGCCATGGATATAATTCCACTTTCTCTCAGTCCCCTTTCCTTTCTTTAAGTCTTTAGCCTTTCTTGCTGCTCTACAGACCATTGGCATCTCTGTTTGGTTGAGCTGAACTGGATCCCTCTCTTTAGACATCAGTTTAGTGGTCTCTGTAGCTGGGCACAGACTGTCATCTGTGAGCCATTCTATGTGCAGGTCTTCGGGCCCGAGGCAAATACATGTCTAGGAGTAAACAGGGATGTTTCAAGACAACACCCTTGACCAAATGGAGTCTTTATCTTAGGAAGATGGACAGACAACAAAGTAAGACTTAAGACCTACAAGTATGTTGAATGACAGCACAAACTAAAGAAGAAAATGAGAGTGTTTGAGGAAATCGGGATGGTGGCATTTGAGTTGCAGCCCTGCAGGAAGTAGGGGAGAAGATGAGGGAGTAGGGGGAGAGAGCATTCTAAGCAGAGCAAGCACCAAAGGAGAGAGCCTGAGGCAGCACTGTGCGTGGAGCCTAAACAGAATAGCAAACCAGAGTGGGTGGGATTGCGCGCAATTGGAGGTGGGGTTGCAGATATAACTGGGGCTTCCAGGACCTTGCAGCCACTGTGAGACCTTTGGTTTTCCTGTGGGAGAGGTTTCATAGTACAGGAGCAGCAGTTTTCAAGTACAGATGTCAGTGCAAACGCAGACATAGAGGTGGGAAGATGAGTGAGGACTCAGTGCACTCCTGTGTGGGAGCTGTGGGGAAGCTTAGACGTGGAAAATCAGGGAGGCCGTGGGAAGTAGTTGAATAGACATAGACATAGGTATATGGATATATGCATGTACACATGCACATTTGACACAAAGTCTCAGGTAGCCCAGGTTAGCCTAGAACTCACCATGTAGCTGAGGCTGTCCTTGGCTTTCTGATCTTTCCTCATTTACCTCCCAAGTGCCTGGAATCACAGATGTGTGGCAAAGCGTTGAGCTGGGTCTACAGCTGTTCTGAGGAAGAGCGTTTAGGACCTGGTGATGGGTTAACAAAAACAGTTTTGGAGTAATTTTATTTTCCTACCCAGAAGTTATTTTAGCTCTCCTTCGGGCACGTGTTAACAAGCCATCTCGGCCATTCGTTCTCCTACGTACTTCCTGTATTCTTTTAAATGATGTTTTAAAATTTCAAATTGTACAAGGAAGCCGTCACTCCAGCCTTCTTGTACAACATCGCGAAGAGCAAAATGAACGTCCCCATTTGTGCCTCCGTAGTTCTTTTTCCAAGAAAGAGTTCATCCTTACAGTGTTTTGACTTTTTTTCCTGTGCATTTACGTGGCACGCACACATTCTAAAGCTGAGGAGTTAGGTTTATTCATATGAAAATGAAGGCATGCTCTCACATTGATTTTCTTTTTAATCCAAATATCTTGAGGATCTTTCCACATCGGAACACCGAGACCCACTTCCTTCTGCTAAATCGCCTAGGGAGTCCTTCAAAAATGTATCTGACTCATTTCACTTCTCTCTCCCCTAATCACTCTCTGAATTAGGGAATCAAAGACAGACACCCACGCACATGCCCTAGGCAGAGTCTCTTTTCCAGAAAACATCCACAAGATGACATTTGAGGGCTCAGAGAACGAGCTTAGCACGCAGAGTCACCTTCCTGAAGTGGCTTTCTTGTTCTGGCAGGGTCACAGCTGCCTTGATCATTTTTGTTTGAAATGCTTCTGCTGTGTTAAACTCTGGGCACGCCTCCCATGTCTCCCCTCACTAGCGAAAGTTAGAGAGCCCAGTGCAGCAGGGTGACCAGGCCTTGGATGGTAAGTAAGCACACTGACCACGCCAGAAGGGAAGTGAGGACTGCAACAGGAGTGAGGGATGTGAACGGAGCAGGGTCACTCCGCACGCATGCCTCGCCGCCCTCGACCGTCACTTATTAGATCATAGCATTTATTGCTATTTGTCATAAATTCATATAAACAGCACAGGACATTGCAGAGACTAGTTATGTAATACATATTATGTAATTAACTCTTTTCATGTTACGTAATTATGCACTGTATTAACTTTTTGCATTATGAGATACAAAAAAGAGTTAACCATTAAGCGCCAGAGAGCTCCCACCACCAAGCATTTTATTTTAATGGTTACAAAAGTGTTCAAAGTTTCTACAGTATGCTTGGCTTACCCTGTCCTGAAGGTGCAAGCTTTTACATGGTTGCCATAGGGCAAGCAACTCACTTTGCTCAGGTCTTCTCTCTTTCTTGAATTCATCCTAGGACACGCAGGAGAGAGCAACAGACACAGCCGATTGGAAAACCACCCTCAGTGTTGCGCTTTGCAGTGCAAGCGGGAAGAACTGTTATATTCTAGGGAGCTCTAGTGAATGGAGGATGCTTTCAAGCACTGGGGCAAGGCTTGAAATTCGTCAGCTTTAGTTCACCCTGTTCTACCGCACTCATGTGAAGGTATCACTATGCTTGTATTTTGTGTTTGTTCGTCTGTTTTCAGTGAAAGGGAGGCATCACGTCCCCCATTGACCAGCATGGTGGAGAGCAACAGAGACTCAAAACAAGGAGAAAGGGCTTCTCAGTTGAATCCGTGTGTTGAAGATCAGAGACGATGGGCGGGAGGAACTGGGCCACAGACACATTGGAACTCAGAGCTTCTCAGCATAGCTGTGTGTGGTGTTTATCTTGGTATCTAGTATGCCCTTCCCCTCAATTAGGGCACAGTGTTATAGACACAGACTTGGAAGATAAGAGGAAGCCCTGTTGCCTGTGTGCGAGCCACCCTTGCTGCAGAGTGGAGCATAGTTCTCCAGCCTTTGTTGAAGAAAAAAAAAAAGATAGTACTAGACTTAGCATTGCTTTTGAGGCAGCAAAAAAAGCCTGTTTTTGCTCATTAGGATCAATAATAACTGATAAGACATAAGAACAGTGCTATGAGATGGGAGTTTGAGGAGATATTAGACAAAGTTCTTACCCAGCAAGTGGCATCTACTGCATGAGCAGAAGGGGCGTGTATGGTGGAGACACTCAGCAGAGGAGACAGTTCCACACCCTAAAGTGAACAGGAGATGAAGTCTCATGAGAAAAGAACTGAGTGTGTAACTTACAAGGAGTTGACGTTAAAGGCAGCAAGGAGGAGAGAAATAGAGGGACGGGAATGTTGGGTAGACGAGAGGGCCTAGAGGTAGAGGGGAGACATGAAGAAAGGATTATTGTAAAGTTTACGAAGGAAGAATAGAAAAGTAGGAAGGTATGGGGAGAGAGAGAGGAGAGGCAGCAGATGTTCCCCACCTGGGGAGATGGTTTTATTTGGGGTGGAGCTGGGAGAGGAGGATGCCAACTAATTGAAGTAGACATTCATGGAAATGTTTGGGGAACATGACTTTGGTGGGTTTGCTAAACTGAAGACCAAGAACCCATATGGGTTTGTCCAGCTTGAGTGTAGCTGAGGCTGGAGTGATATCTGAGGTCATTGCAGGCCCACGATGTGACTGTCTGAACGCCTCAGAGAAACCGTAGTCTGACTGTTGTTCTAGCTCCCATCCAAGAGTGGTTGGAGGACTTAGACATGACCACGGATCAGGACTGCTGGCCTGAGTGGTCTCAGTTGGCTGAAAGCAAGAAGTTTCACACAGTGGAGCACCGGCTCTTCAAAAGACTGCCTCAGCAAAGAGAAGAATGAGGTGGGAGAAGAAGCCACTGAACATGGTTGCTGGAAGCTCTCTAGAACACAATCAACAGTTTGGGAGCAGGTGCGCCGAAATAAGTGTAGGAGGTAAGACTAGTGGCTTTTAAATGTCACCATGCCTTTTAATCATTTGCAGGGATAAAAAAGCAAAAAACCAAAAATCCTCACACATTCCTATGTTCCCTATCATGAAGAAGAAGGAGGAAGAGTAGTGGTAGGAGGAGAACAAGACAATGACTAAGAAGATGAAGGGCACTCAGGTCAACTCAGGCATAGGAAATAGCAGAAGGTACACACACACACACACACACACACACACACACACACCCCTTTAAACTGTGTTCAATTCACTTGGGAACCTTTCAGGTTCCCCCTTAGAATATTGTTGAGCAAGTCACCCAGCACCGTCATCCTCGCGGCTACCTGGGAACCCAGGTTATGAAAGTTCGGAATTATGAAATGACACAGGCTGTGCGGTTACACTCAAGCTTATCTTTTGAAAGTGTCTATTTCCTAGTTTCTGTGGGGATGCGCTCCGCCCCAGTCTTCAGGAGGCTGGAGAGAGGAGGAAGGAGGTGCTCACATCTGTTTCGGCACCCTGCAAGTCATGCTGATAGTGGAAGGGGACACCCCAGGGCCTTGACGTTCCAACCACTACCCATGTTGCGGCAGGAAGTGCCAGGTCACAAATCACAAACCCCACTTCTCGGCAGCTACTTGTCTGGGCTCTGTCTGAGATCTCTGGTCTGAAACCTCCTCCTTCTACTCTCTGCCTGTGACCTGGGGACTGCACTGTCCCACTGCCAACTGCAGACTCTCTTTGCATCTTGTGTGCTCTTGTAAGAACACTTATCTCCGTGGTCTAGGCAGTGAGTGATAATCTCTGCTCCCTCTGACATTTGCATCATGATTATTTTATCTAGCATCTTTCTGTGGAATGTCCCTTGGTCAAATTTCCTCTGAAATCATTTTCAATTAAGTAATATAGTCTTACTCTGAGACAAGAACCATCGTGATTAGCAATGGTATTCATTATGTCTTGGGCACTATTATAAATACCTTAGATACTTCAGCCTTGGAATACCCCAACAATACAGTTATTATGATTTCCTTTATCCTCTTCCTTGTTCTGCTCCCATTAAAACTCCACTCTACCGGCTCCCAAAATCCTCTCGGAGCTGCTATGATTTCATGGAGCTTGTTAGTCCGTTCTATGTGTCCATGCCCCAGCATTTGAGATACAAGAGGGCTATTCATTATTCATTAATCAGTCAACCCAAATATTGCATTCCTCTTTAGTCACGCCTAGGTGTTTTGTTTTGTTTTGTTTTGTAGCAAAAACAGAGATTTGGGAGAACACGGTCCTAGGAGGGGACATTCCTAAGGAGATAAATCAGGTCCATTTGGAGTGATCCACTCATGGCAGACAAAGTTTAAGAGGTGGACCCTAACTCAGTGAGTTGAGCAGGACATTAGTACCTTTGAGCTGAGGTTTATTCTGGGGTATAGAGTAAAACCTATGAGCTTTCAGACTCAGATTGGAAGGAAGGTACAGCTCCTGGTGCTACAGGGATTAGTGACTGCTTCTGTTTTCCTCATGAGGAAAACTGTACCAAGGGTGTGTCTCTAATGACCACCTGGTGAGAGTGCCTTTCTCATTGAGCAGATGCAGTGTGTACTCTGGACCAAGGAGTCTCCCTCCCAACTTGCTGGCAGAGTGACTACTAGAAGAGGTGTCTTTAGGCCAGATATTTACTATGCCGACTCTCAACCTACAAAGTTGGGGAGAAGAATGACTACTTCATTGGATTGTTGGGGGGAACAAACAAGTCATTTACTTGCTGCAGATGGTGGGGAGACACTGATGGCTGTAGCTTGGTCAGACCAGGTACTGTTTTCACGCCCGTGGTTTTTAACTGGCGAGTGATCTCGCTTCCTCACTGGGTACCCTGGGCAACATCTGAAGATCTTTTAAATTGTCAGTATTTGAAGAGTTTACAGCCAGCATTGATTGCTTAGAGGCCAACGGCGTTGCTGAAAGTCCTATAACACGTAGGCATGCTCTCTGCAACAAAGAATTATCTGACTCACTGCTCTTAAGTCTGCATTGGGAACTTTGTTTTATTAATATGCTAATGCAGAACCCCTTATTTAAAAAAACCTTCTGAGCTATTTGCTTGTCACTATTGACCTCTTTTAGGTCAGGGGACAGTAACTCACTGAAGCATGAACATGAAGAAATGCTGGGATTTGACCTCTATTCCAGGGTTCTGGCGTTTAAGTCATGAGTTTGGGTAAACCTCTTGGGTGAGGGTCAGTAGTCAGTACACGTGGGATATATTAAGAAGTTCCCCCAGACCCTCACCCACTGTCAGTGATTTGTAAACTCCAGGCATCAACAAGACTCAGAAGAACAAGTTAGACATGCAGCTTCCACAACCCACTCCTGGTCTTTCTGGTGTGGTGCTCCTGGTGATGTGCTCTTCACCAGCACATGAGAAAGTATCTGTAGGTAGAGTGACAGTGCGATGTCACGCGGACTGTCTTCCAGATAACTTTCTGAGTCTCTGAACATGTTGGGCTGCAGTTTCAGGTATAGAATTCTGGCTCACGAGCCTCTAAAGCTAGGCTCCCTGCTCTCTGGGCCCCATGTCTGTTGTTTGTAGAGTTTCCCATCCACAGTAAAAGGATGCGTACACCAGGTTGGGAATTTAGCTCAGTGGTAGAGCACTTGCCTAGCAAGTGCAAGGCCCTGGGTTCGGGTCCCCAGCTCGAAAAAAAAAAAAAAAAAAAAAAAAAAAAAAAAAGGATGTGTACACCTGACTGCTAGCCCAGTAACCTCATGGCCAATTCTGGACTTGCCGTTCTTTGTTTCCCACACCCTCGTCCCTTCAGCTACAATGTGCGTGATGCTAAGAGATGTACAGAATGCTGTAAAATAGTCTATCGCTTTATTCCCGAGTTCACCGATCTGTGCCGGGCACACAAATTTCTTGGTGCGACTCTGTTCCTGTCACATGAAGCATATGACCCTGTCAGGACCCTCTAGCACCCAGGGTTCTCCAGTTCCTTTAGTGTCACAGCCTGTTCCCCTTGTCAGGCTGCCTGCTTCTCTGCTCTACTCCTCGTGTGCTCCCATTGCCCACCAGTTTGTAGCTTTATTAGGCTTTACCCAAAGCCTCCGCTCTCCATCAACCACATGAGTGACTCTTACTCACTCTCCAAAGTCCACTCCTGATCTCATTTCCTCAGTGGTTGCCTCCATGAACTCCCTTATCTAGAAGGGCGTTTCCTGTCCTGTGGTCTGACAGAATCTAACGTCACCATCCCTTCCACAGGTCCGGTTTACGCACAGACTCATCTTTATGCAAGCCTGGTAGGATACTAGAAGTTGCCATTTCTTTGTGCACGAGCCCTTTCCTGAATAAGTGTAGCTACCGTCCTCATCAAAGCATCCTAGAAAGTCACAATGGAACACAATTCGATCCTGACGAGCCCAGGTCCTAATGGCTACGTCTACATCACAGCTCCTACATCAATGACTCAAGGAATGCTGTGGGGGAGGGGCCAGAAAGATCGCAAGAACCAGAATACCAGGAAAGCCTCTTCAGAACAGTATCTTCTAGAAATGGATGCATGAACCAGACCTGAACAACGGCACTGCCAATGGTAACATATAAAGGTAGAAGAGGGGAAATTCCATGGGGTCTTATCCCGAGACAGAGAACCAGTGACTGTTTAAAGAGGCAGACTTAGCTTTTCCCAGAGGTGAGCCATCTTATCGGTTGTCCAATGCAAAGTAATCCACTCTGAAACCATATGCACACAAATAACAAAAGCAGACTCAGGCTTTTGTATTTTTATGTATTCATGGACACAGAAATACATACATACATGTGCAGATGCACACATGTATGTACGGACAAAGAATAATCAAAGAGAAAGAGGCTATCAACTTGAGAGTGGGGAGTGGGCATGGGGACAGTTGGAAGGAGGGTACGTGGGAGGGGCTGGAGGGAGTAAAGGGAACGGGGAAGTGATGTAATTCTATTTCAATTAAAAAAAATAAATTAGAAGGACGTAGTCCCTCTGAGAGTCATGGTAGACAGAGACGGGAAGTAGGCATGTCTCTGACAGCTGTAGCTTTCAGTTCCTGTGCTAGGCCTCAGAGCCAAAGACCCAGGCTTTCTGCCTGGCTTACCCACTTGGACCAAGTACGGCTTCTCAGAATAGCCAGAACCCACAGCAGCTCTAGTTATTCTCTGCTTGGCAATAGTTCCAAGAATTTCTGAGTTTGTCCTTCAGTGATTCTTCCCAGAGGCCTGTCGGCTGGGGAGAAGGAGGACTGGTGACCACAGCATGGGCTTACGGAGTGCGTCCTGTGCCCTGAAATCTCCTGCCAAGTGCTGTCCTTGCATCTTGGGTAGCCCGATACCTACATATGGAATGAAATATTGCAGTAGCTCCATTTAATGTGAAGAACTGGGGGGGGGGTGTGTGTGTGAGAGAATTCTGTGTTCATGGTGGTGTCCAGGCTGGCCCTATTTCTACTACTCTTAATTTTGGATCCTTCTATGCAAGGGTTGATTATAAAAATGTAGGGTGGGCCAGTGAGATGACTCTAAGTAAATTCTTGCTGTGCAACGGTAAGAATCTGAGTTAGAATCCCAGAACCCAGGTAAAGCTGGGTGTAGTAGCATGGGCCTGTCATTCCAGTGCTGCTGTGCTGAAGTCAGAGGCAGGAGAATTCCCAGAAGCCCATGGGAGCTGAGCGCAGTGCTGACTGTTGAAGAAATGCTGCCTTAAATAAGACAGAAAGGTCTGACCCCTCCACACACGCACACCATGACATGTATGTGTTCATGTTTACTTATAAACATGCTTAAGACTGAAGAACAGTGAAATCTTTAGTATATTCAAATGACCCCTGGAGTTGACGCTCGCCATGTGAAGAATTTTCCATTCATGTGAGGATGGTTTTAGAAATGACATGATTCCGGCTGGAAAGATCTTTAGTCATATTCAGGTTTTAAAGATTTAAAGTGATGGTTCTTTGGTCTTAATCATATTCAGTCTTTAGAGGCCATCCCAGGGCTGCTGATCAGAGGGAACATGGGAGGCCCATGTGGGACAGCATTTTTCTAGGAATGCTGGAGGGTCAGAGCCTTCCTAAGAAATTTCGCAGTGGCAATAAATAATCCTGTCAGCTGTACTTCAAGCGGACAGTGAAATCTTTTCTTCCTGGAACATGATCTCTACTCTGTATGTGTCACTTTTACTGACCCAAGTGGCCCAAAAGGTCTGATGTTGAGAATATTCGCCATTTCTACTCCCAGGTGGGTCTCCAGTAGAGCAGCCTCTTACGGGGAACGATCACGTGACCCAGAGAGATGGGGCGTGTCCGCAGCCAGAGGTCCAGGCTGGCCTGGCTTTTAAATGTGTCTGTTTGAAGGGCCAATCTGGTGGCGACAGTGGAACAATTGTTTTCAAATATGCCTTCTTCTCTTTTCATAGAAACTGAGACTTCGAGAAGCACGAACTGAGAAGAAGGGTGTCAACATTTTGGTCGCGAAAAGAAATGCAAGGAAAAAAAAAAGAACCCAGATCTCTTGATGTTCCCTAAAATTCTTTGGAGGCAATTATAATTTTTATGTCAGTTCTTATTAAGATAATAGCAGACACATTGGCAATGAAGCTTTGTTAAAGGTGGGTGAATCCCCAAGGGAGGAAAATAAATGGTTCTGTGAAGCCCAGAGAACATTACCGGTGTCTGAATCCTCCCAGCCTCTTACAATGTGGATCCTGAAGGGCGCTTCGTATTTAAAGCCTTTGTTAATAATGTGAAATATCAAGTCACTTCTATTCCTTTTAATCTTTTCATTTTAACATGGAATAAGCCTCCTCATACTTTCATAGTTAAGATTCTCAGAATTATGTTGGGAAAATGTAATTTTGCTTACATTTCCTTCGGATTTTGCTAATGTAAAATTGAACTTTAAAAAAAGATATATCAGCCCTTATGAGAAATTGAGTTTTTTTTTTTTTTTTCGGTTCCTCGGAAGGTTAACACAATGAAAGAATACTGTCCTTCCTGGATTCTCCATTAAGTATATTCTCCATTCATCTCCTTTATCTTTCGGTCCAAAGACAATGTTGTGGATTGTGCAACGTAAGTTCTGCTTCAATGAAGAATTAATTTCATTTAACTATTCATGTAAAAGACATCTAGCTATATATCCACTAGAGATTTGACTCTTCTAAAAATCAAGGAATGATTGGCTTGATGAATGTTGATTTACTATGTCAACTCTGTATGTTTTTATGTCACTAGAACCAGGGTCCAGCAGCCTTTCTCCCTTATAGCCTCTAGTGTCAAGAATGCTGCATGGTCTGAGCTGGCTGCTGGAGCTCCACTTGTACTGAGTTCTGTTAGAAGATAGTAAGGCAGCCTACGGAAAGCCCTGTTACTAATCTCTCATCCCACTGTCTGCTCCTACCTGATGTAAGAAATACTATAATGTTGTGTATAGCACAGTGTAATAATTCTTTTAAACTCTGTATATTGCCTGTCTTTCCATAGTGAATAAAGAAAGGCAACACTGTCATCAATGGTCTCTGTCAGAGGTGTGTATTTTAGACTGACTAGCTAGAATATGAGGAAGGAATGAATTAGCCTTTAACACCAAAAATACCTTTTTTGTGTGTGTGTGTGTGTGTGTGTGTGTGTGTGTGTGTATGTGTGTGTGTGTGTGTGTGTGTGTGTGTGTGTGTGTGTGTGTGTGTGTGTGTGTGTGTGTGTGTGTGTGTGTGTGTGTGTGTGTGTGTGTGTGTGTGTGTGTGTGTGTGTGTGTGTGTGTGTGTGTATGTGTGTGTGTGTGTGTGTGTGTGTGTGTGTGTGTGTGTGTGTGTATGTGTGTGTGTGTGTGTGTGTGTGTGTGTGTGTGTGTGTGTGTGTGTGTGTGTACCACACATTTGCAGACACTCTAGCACTGCCTCCCTCCCCAACATAGCTTCCTTGCTCACGTGGTGCAGCTTTCTTCCAACGATGACCACTACTTTTGGCAATTCCTGCTCAGCCTGTGGCTTTGGGGATGCTAATATGAGGGGAAGATACATACAGAGGTTCCTGGGGCTTTTCACTGCCCAGGTTGGCACTAGCCTGTAGCACTTTCAAAAGTCACCACAGCACCTTTTCCAGCTACAGAAGTCTAGGAAGGACCACACGGTGATATGGCAGCCTCCTCTCAGGGCCATCCCTCAGTGGTCACTCAGTGACAAATCACTGGGTCAGATGCTGCAGGAACCAATTTTAAAAGTGTATCCAGGCAAGAGAGATGGCTCAGTGTGTAACAGTTACTTCCTGTAATTCCAGATCCAGGGGATCTGACATCCTTTTCCAGCCTTTGTGGACACTGAGTACCCATGTACCCCCTGCTCATTCTTCCCCAAGAGAAAGAGAGAAAGTGAGAGACACAGAGAGGCAGAGAGAGAGAGAGACAGAGACAGAGACACAGAGAGACACAGAGAGATACAGAAAGATACAGAGAGGGAGGGGATAGACCAGAATGGATATGCTGGGCCAAAAAAGAATCTCTACCCTGTAGTAGACTCTGCATTTCTCCTCATGAAGTCTGCTCCTCCCTGCCTCCCAAAGCACGTGTACTTCACCACGTGGTGCTACTTCCAAAGAACACTTGTGTCTTAGAGAAATAACTATACAGCCACTTTTCAGATGATATCTTCTTTAGTTCTGTCATAAATTATGTGGCTCCATTCTGGCAAAGTCTGAAGTGAAGGCTGGCTTTCTCTCCTCCTCCTTAACTCAGAAAAGGAGTGGCAGTTAGTGAAGTTGGTTTCTGCAGATGAATTTGCCACCTGAAGGAGACAGCTAAATTCATGGGGGAAAAAAAAAAACAACTCAGTTTCTCAACTGTTCTCCGTCATCAGAGCCACAGTGAAGCATGGAAGATTTGATTTGCATTTATTTATTTTTCTTGTCACTAAAACTGGGGCAGACTTTCACTTATGATATTTATAAGATTTATGATCCCAGAGGAAACCATTACGGTTACCTTCATTGCATTAGGTTTCCAAAGTTTTACTTAGCATATTCCTTATGGTTTGGAAATAGCATAATGAACCACATTCTGGCAGTGGATGACTGAGGAGGCTGAGGGAAAACATAACTGGAGATCCACGAGCCTGGGTTCTCAGCCAAGAATGACCCTTCTCCGCAGGGCTGTCTCAGGCTGGCCCTCTGAGTCTCTGGCTCTCAGGGTCTCCCCTGTAATCAAGGATTTGCTTATGTGGCTTACCGAGAGCCGGGCACCGTGTCCAGCTCACGCATCTGTTAGACACAGTTGCTGGGTCCTTGGAATTGTTCACTGGAGTTGAGTCAGGCTCAGGTCAAATGCTTTCAATATTGTCTTTCCAGATCTATCTGAAAAAAAAAAAAACTCACTGAAAATAGGTAAAATACAAGAGGAAAGGCATGGTTCTGCCTTGGGCGAGTGCAGTGTGGGACAGGGTGAGCCTGAGAACCCTCCAATCACTAGGGATCTCTAGAATACAGTTGTTATGGCCTGATCCACATTGTATCTTTTCTACCTAAACATTTTGCCGGAAGTAGATTCACTTTAACCATTTAAGGACATTCACTTCGTTTTAATTTGACAACCTCTAAAGCTATTTCAGGATTTTCTTTGATGAAAGTTCAGGGAGTATTAATGTGGGAGTTCCTGGTTCCGGGGTGCTGAGGCCGGCGCCTGTGTTTTTCCTTGGATTCTGGCTGCACCTCTGCTCCTGTGGGTTATGATTTGGTAACGAAGCCAGGAAGGCTTTCTTGCTGCTTCCCAAAATCGATTCGCCTTTCAACGATTCTTAGCAGATTTTTGTCAGTTAGGAAACTGAATTGGTGATTTTCTTCATAGGTATCCACTCATTTATCATTCATTGGGTATAAATTATCTAGCGGGAGCTGTGAAGGAAATGAAGTTACTCATATAGATTGTGTTTATTCAAATAATTTCATTAATATTACATACAAGATAATACATAATTTTATATATACAAAACATTTCGGTGTATTATTTTCATGCATATGTGTCATTACACCTGACTCTAATCTGTCCCCTCTTCCCCTGCCCTCCCTTGTGTGCCCATTGTCTATGGCTGGTTCCCTTTTGTCCCCAACACCCCGACTTATCTTTGTTGTCATGTCACATGTATTCTATTAACCAGGCCCTTAGGAGCCCTTCCTCCTACACACACACACACACACACACACACACACACACACTCCATACTGTACATACATTACTCCCCTCCCCCCCACATTTTTCCACTGACATATACCCTACTCTCTCATATATAATTTTAAGTTTAGTTTGTGCATATTAAAGAAAATATATAGAATTTGCCTTTCTGAATCTGGCTTACTTTTGCTTAACATAAAGATTTCCAGATCCATCCATTTCCTTGCAAATGTCATAATTTAATTTTTTTAATGACTTACTATGTCTGTGGTATGCTGACTTAGAGTCCTTTGGTGATATATATATATCTTCAACACACATTATTAAAGCTTCAACAGAAGGAGCCTTCCAAATTAGAGCAGGTAATGGCAAAATAATTTCTTTAAGGTTGACTTACTAAAGTATAATCCCACCTGAGTGGCTTGGTTTCGGTGGAATCTACCCCAACCTTCCTTTTATTACCAATTTGTTTACTTAAGTTTTTACATTTAAACATTAATATAAGCCACATAAAACCCAAAACATACCATTTGGTAAGTTTTCAATTTATTTACTTGTTAGGTCCAAAACAGCACCCTAAAATGGAAGTCCTTGTGATAACAGCCGAGACAGGAGGACTTTGGACTAGTAAACAGGAGGATTATTATTGGATAAACAGAGGTCTGGAGGTGGGTTTTGTTTACCTGGAGCTTCCCTTAAGCTACCAGGAATCTCCCTTAATCCACTCAAAGGTCAACTCCTTAGGGCAAGGACATCGAGTTCCCAGTACATCTGCACAGCAGCTCAGAGCACCCCACCCTTGCTGACAGACATCAGCTTGCTTTTCCGCCATTTGCCCTTGTCCCACCCCAAGATACGATCTTGGCAATTTGATCTCTAAAATACCGTTCCTTTTACTCATGGAGCAGTCTAGTTTACGCCACCCTCACTTACACTACTAAGTTAGTTTAGTTTGCACAGTCACAACCATTATCTAATTACAAAATATTTTGACCATCTCAGAATGACTCTGAGATGTAGCCAAGAAACAGACAGTAAATGTAGCCCAGTCAATTCGAACACACTTGCTGTCCTTGTGCGTTTGCCTGTTCTGGGTACTCCATATAATGGTGTGCCTAATGATTTTAGTTTTTCACTCGTTTCATTGCTGAATAATACCCTATCATGTGGATATACAACGTGTGGATATGTGTTTTCATCAGCTGATGGACATTCGCTTTGTTCCTGTCATTTGTCTACTATGAACGAAGCTGCTATGGAAATTTGCGTACACGTTTTTGTTTGCCCTCAGTTGCTGAAATCTGTGATGATTCTGTCTTCTAGTTTTTGCGCTGCCCACAGTTTTTCCTAAGCGTCTTACCATTTTATAATTCCGTAAGAATATCTGTAACCTCAGAACATATTTTAACTACTCTAAGGCTTAGGTTAGCACTCCAGCGTTTAGACGAAATGCTAAACTGATAAACAAGAAATACTTTCCTAGGGCTGGGTCCCGGGTTTGTTCATTGAGAATCCTGTGGATACAGAGACGGTGGCCATGTTTCTTCTGCGAGGCAGACTCTCCAGTGTGTGAGGCCTCCTTGGGAATCTTTAACAGTGGGGAGAATGTCACCTGGCTGATTTGGCCAGAGTGAAAGGTTGGGCAGAGTCAAATACCTCTCAGTGCTGGCTAAGTTTTGGATGCCGACCCTTAAGCTAGAACCGACTTCCTGTTCTCCACAATAAACCATCGGCTTGGGTTTTGTTTTCTTAATGGGGAAAATGTGTGAAGCTTCAGCATTTCCTGTCTCTCTGGAACAAACAGTTTTCAGCAAAACCATCTAAATCCCAGGAGTCTGCACATGAGTTTATAACTTAAGCTGGGAGAGAGAAGCATCCTGGGAGTTTGTGTCATTCTTGGTCAGCCCTGGAGCCATCATGTCTACACGGTCGAGTCTCACTGACCACAGTCCTCCAAGGTGGGCCAGGCAAGCTCACGCTATCTCCACTTCATGCACGAGAGTTGATCCTCAGAGACGTGGCTTCATCTTCTCCACGTCACCCGTGTGGTCCAGAAGGGGCTTTGCTCAAGCCAGTCATCCTCAAGTGTCCTTCGCTTGCCTGGTGCCAGCGTGGGACGATTTTCACTCCCATTCCCACAGCTTTTTGACTCCCGTTTCTGCACTGAATTAGGGTGCTTTGCGATCAGGACACTCAGCATTGAAAAAGTTCCTTAATGGTTTAAATCAGGGAGTTGCCAGTACCATTTAGGATGGTTTTAAAAACAGGATAAAAAGAAAACACTCGTGACTCTATCAGCTTGAGCTTCTATTTTATTTCCGTGTGTTGGATTTTAGTATTTTCCCTCACATTCAGATTCTTTTTGCACGATTTCACTCACGGCATGCGTGCTACTAACTTCTCTTGGACTGGAGATGTGAGTCTATATTCTTACAGTTGTTTCTAGTGGTTTATACGAGAAAGGTTGGGGTAGAGTCTGCTTAGGAAAGGAGGGAGAATGGCAGCAGTTAGAATAATGTCACACCACTTGCTGGACCACATCCCCGACGGTGATAGTAACAGTTCATGTAATTGTAAATGACCCCGAAAAGCAACTAAAATGTGTGTATAGCTACCAAACGCATAGACACAACTATAATGTGTTATAAACACATATACTACACTACACATACACACACACACACACACACACACCACATACTACACACATACACAAAACCTAAAGGCAGTTATGTATCGCACGGTGCTGTGGCCTTCTTTTCTAAGTTTTGTGATTTGCCACTATGCATTGCTTCCAAGGTCAGAGTCACAGTCTAGATGTCAAAGTAGCTTCTTAGCTAACGCTGGGAGCCTCTTCCCCTCAAAACAACAGTAACTCTTACCTCACCAGAGTCTGTGTGAATGAAGGTGCCAACGCTAAGCATCTAGGCAAGTTCAAGAGTTAACACAGCCTATGTAGTCGCGTGCGGGCTGAGTAGCTGGAAGGTTTCCTATTTCTGTATTCTTGTTTCAAAAAAAAAAAAAAAAAAAAAAAAAAAAAGACAATCACCTCGTTTCCCCACCCCGGGCACATTAAGGAGGAAAGAAGTAGGCTCCATTCTGTGAATGGCCCAAGGAAACGGGAGTTTGAAGGCTGGAGCCTCATATGGGAATAGAAGTGATCCACAGGACCCCAGATTCATGCTTCTGCTGTCTGGGAGAGTCTGAGGAAGAGACTATGCTTAGAGACTGTCCACAGGAAAGCTCAAAGGCAGAGAACCCCCTAATGCATCTGTTCCCCAAGAACCTCAGGCCTCCTTCCAAGTAGGCAAAGCCCCTTGTAGCTAGCATAACAAAGCGCCCTTGCAGGTCTTCGTAACACAAAGTAAGCTACTTATAGGTGAAGACCTCACCCCTCTCACCCCTCCAGTCTAAGCCTTGACGAATAGGAGATTTTCAAGAAAAATCCACTTATTCTGGCCCTACCCTGAGAGTCGACCTTGCCTGTCACTCAAGCTGTCAAGACACTCAACCTGTCACCATTGATGAAAGCTAAAAGGGGGCCTTGGGATGATGAATGTATTCAAATAAGAATAGTTATAAAAACACTGCAGCTAGGTTACCAATCATTTACTATGCGCATCCTACACATTTTAACCCACACCACCCTGCCTATTACCTTTTAGCAGGTTTGTGCTATACTCATTTTACAGAAGGAAAAACAGAGGCTCAGAGAGGGCAAAGGCATTGACCAAAGTTATAAAGCTAAGTAAGAAAGGGAAAATGCAACTCTCAGTTTCTAGATTTGCAATGCATTTTCTTGGGAAAAAAAAAAATCACTGTTCTGTTTCTCCCACATATTATACGTAACAACATTCAGGGATGACTAACATTTGCTCTAATTTATTTACACATTTTAAATGATTTGTTTATTATTTTTATTTTACGTGTATGAAAGTTTTCTCTCCACGTGCAGTAAGCGTACCATGCCAGTGCATGGACTTCAGAGGCCAGAATAGGGCATCAGATACCCTGAAACTGGTGTTATAGATAGTTGTAAGATGCCAGGGGTGGTGGAAACTGAATCTTCGCCCCTCGCAATGGCAGTGAACATTTGTAATCATGGAGCCATCTCCCTAGCCCCATATAAATTTGCTTTAAGTGACGTCCAGTGGCCTTCATTTCATCTACAGTGCTTATAAAGATCTTGGGCAAATATTTTAGCATTTTAAAGCTTCCACTTTCTAATCTTCAAAATGGGAAAACAAAGCTGCCTACTGTGTGATGTTCTCTGAGGACAGATGGTACAAGGCACTCACAGCGGTTGGCCCACAACTGCTGTTCAGCATATTCTAATTATCAATTGTTAATTTGATAAGTGCTCCAGGCTGGCCTGGAACTCACTCTGTATCTGAGGCTGGTGTCGAACTCACAATGATCATCCTCTCCCAGCCAGCCTCCCAAGGGCCAGGATTGCAGACATGCTCCACAGTGCACGCCTTTGAAGTCCACAGCGATGTACATCAGAATCCCAAGTGAGAACTTTTCAAAGTACTGCCCTCTGGGTCCCCTGTGGAACATTCTGAAGAAGTTCCCCAAGTGATTCAGCTTCACGGTCGGTGGGCTCAGTTTCAGCTGTGCCACACGTCCACCAAGGGTGTGCTCGCTCAAGACACTGTATTGTGCACTACAAATAATGAAGTAAATGTCACATAAAATCCGGTGGAGCTTCACTGAGGTGACCATAGATGGGGTGGGGCTTGGAGGCTCAACAGCGCCACCTTTCTTAAGTGGTAACAGAATAATCTGTGAAGACAGGAAGCCCAGAAGCGTGGAGAGCAGACTTTGGAGAGAGCAGAAAGAGGAGATCCAAGGGCTAGCTGGAGTTAGAGAAGGTTAGCCTTGGATTCCCGACCTTGAATTCCCCCCCCCCCCATTGCAACAAATTTGAAGACTCATGGTTGAGACGTTGAGCTTTCCTGAGGCAGAGAGCGAATTTTAGAGACTGCTCGTGCAGCTGCTGAGTCTTGTGCTCTGATAAGGCAGAAGATGAAGAGTGGAAAGGACTCAGAGTGAAGGGGAGCTTGGGCCAAGCAGGACACTGACAGGTGGCCAGGGCGAAGGAACAGTTATGTAAAACCGATTAGATGGGGGAGGGGTGGAGAGAGGAAGAAGAAGTGACAAGAACATTGAGCCGGGGTGAGGGGAAGAACTGTGCCACACAGAGAAGGGGAAGTTGGAGTCTGAGCTGGCTGGAGGAGGGGAAAGATGGGGTGACCTTGAGTGGGAGATGCTGGGACTGCATACGCATATCCAAGGGCCATGTGGAGATGTGGCTCTGAAGGGCCGGGGTGGGTTACACACATACACATAAGCTACAGTAAGAGCCATCGGCATCGAGGGGAATTGCTTGGGGTTCTGGCTCTGTGCTGTGGGGCACCTGTGAACCTAAGGCTCTGTAAGCAGATCACTCTGTGTTCTAAGACGTCTAAGGTCGCCTCATATTATTTACCCTGAATAGAGTCACCTGGATAGAAGTGATGACACTCTTGGATCAGTTGAATCGCCGTGTTCCTGATCGCCACACCTCAGGCTACTGAGTATTTTTGTTGTGCCTAGACCGTTGATAATATTTCACTTCGTAGAAAAAAAATTAACTTCAATTTGGTCAAAGACCTGGATGTAAGAGCTGTGAACTCCTGAGGAAGAAAAAGCATCAAAAATGTAAATCTTTGGGGCTGGAGAGATAGCTCAGTGGTTAAGAGCACTGGCTGCTCTTCCAGAGGTCCTGAGTTCAAATCCCAGCAACCACATGGTGGCTCACAACCATCTGTAATGGGAACCAATGCCCTCTTATGCTGTGTCTAAAGACAATTATAGTGTACTCATATACATAAAATAAATAAATAAATCTTAAAAGATCTTTAATAAAAATTAAAAACACTTCTTAAAAAAACTGTAAATCTTTGTACTAACATGCCTTAAATTGGGTAATATTAGATAGAATATTTAAAGTAAAAACAATTATAAAATAAACTAGATTTCATCCAAACTTAAATTTTATGTTTTAGGGGCTGTCAAGAAAGTGCAAGAACTCACTGTGTGGTAGGCACTGTCTGCCAATCTCATCATCTGAGAAGAGTCTAGTACTTAGAACAAGCAAAGAATCTTACAACACAGCATTGAATGACAAAAACCAACTAAAACTGAACGAACCATTACAGTAACTATTTCTCCAGATAGAATGTACAAATGAAGCTGTGTGGTGTCCCGTACGGATAATCCCAGCATTCAGAGGAGACTGAGGCAGGAGGACTATGATATCAAGACTGTCTGTGCAACATCAGGAGACTCTGGATTAATCCCCTCACATGTATACACACAAATGGTCAATGCTCAATGCCAAGCCATCTGAGAAATGTAAGTCAAAGGCACAATGAGGTACCATTTCATGCCTACTAGGGTGGCAGTCATCACTATCGTTACCATGGCCATCATCAATTATTCTGAGATAATAACAGAGGTAAGTATGGTGGTTTAAATAAAAATGGCCCGAAAGCTCCATAGGGAATGACATTATTAGGAGGTGCGGCCTTGTTGAAAGAAGTGTGTCAGTAGGGGCTTTGACGTTTTCTATGCTGAAGCCAGGTCCAGTGTGCCTCGGTCTCTTCCTGCTGCCTCTCAATTCAGATGGAGAGCTCTAAGCTCCTTCTCCATAGCACCATGTCTGCCTGCATGCTGCCATGCTTCCTGCCATAGTGAATAAATATGGACGAAACCTCTGATCTGTAAGCCAGCCCCAGTTAAATGCTTTCCTTGATGAGAGTTGCCATGGTCATGGTAACTTCACAGCAATAGAAAGCCCTAAGACCGTGAGAGTAAAGAGAAACTGTAATCCTTCTACACTGCATGTGGGGATGTAAAATGGGGTAGCCACCTTTGAAGATCAGCTCCCACTAACCCCCCAAATTATGTGTATGGTTCACATCTGGTCTCAGCGATTCTTCTCTTAGGTATATTCCTGGAGAACTGGAGGCCTACACAGATGTTTATAAATAGAAAGGATCACAGTGTTCACTAACTGATGAGTGACGTGGATCAGCTCTGCAGTATAACTACACAGAGTGTCCTACGGGGGAATAGAGTGAACCAACACATGCGTAATGTGGGTGAAAAGTAAAATTACCGTTACTAAGGGCAGCATATGGTATAATCGCGCCAATGGCACATTTAGAATAGAAAAGCCCACAGAAATGAAGAAGAGCTTAGCTAACCGTTGGCAGATGAGGGAGTGAAGAGGAAGGAGAATGACTCTTGAGGCAGTGAACATCTTCTACAATGCAGCATTGGCTACCCAGTGCTGTGGCTATGAACTCACGGGAGGGAAAAGTTAGTCAATACAATTCTTATGGTGAACGCCCAAGTGTCTTCCAATGGCATGGAAATAAAGAAGAATGTAAAGAAAGTCACAGAGCCGGCAGGTAAGGACGGACTCAGTCAGCGGTATATTCGTTTAGAACAGGTGTGACAAGAGAGAATCTGGAGATGAGGCTGAAGCGAGATGTTGGGTCTGGAACTTCCAGTCAGCCTGTGGGTCTCTGAGTGAGTTTCACCTGTCACGTCTATCATGTCGGGCCACTGCTCTTCCAGGTGCTTGAACAAAGAGGGAGGCTTGGCAGTATACGCGAGGGTGACATTAAACAAACACTGCATGCCGGAAACACATTTGATAGGTACTCCTCGGCGTGATGCAATCCAGGAATGTTTGGTGGAATGTGCAGGTATTCCGGGTACACTTACAGAAGTCATGTTCAGGGAGATGTGGCGAGAGTGATGTCATAGGAAGAGCTGTTGGTGGGTCTCAAACACCCCTGCGCGAGGTGCTGGCAGAGCAAGGAAGCAATGAGACAGTCGTGGGCTGTATGTTGAGCGCTCTCTGTCATGCTTTGGCCTTCCAGCCACTGTGGGAGAAATGATACTCATGACTGATCAGGAGCAGACGATGGACTGGTCTAGCAGATCTTGCTTTCTCCATCACCAGAAGCAAGGATCCAGGGACCTCTCTGACTCTTTCCTCCCTGCTTAGGGAGGCATTTGCGAATGTCATCACAAAGTTTCTTGGGTCAGGGTCACTTCCTTGCTTTAGTTTGTCCAAGTGAGAGTTGTCAAAAATGGACTAGATCCTTCCAGAGTTGGCACCAGTACAGGGGAGGGGAGGAGGACAGAGCACGGAGAGCAATCTCATTGAACACCACCCCTCCACAATAAACATTATATTCCTCACGGGAGGCGCATGTTTGCTTTATGAATATATTCTGTGCTATTCTTTTATTCCTCTTCCTTCCCCATATTTCTTCACTATTCATCCTTGCCTGCCCCTGTCCCACAATAAGTCCCTAGGTTCTAGTCACAGCACGGCTAACACAAGATGTTAAGAAACCTGTCAGGACAGCTGCTCTGGTCCTGTGCTTTACGAGCTGCTCAGCGTGTGCTTCAGCTGTAGGGAAGCTCAAAGGGAAGTCCAGGCTTTAGCTCTGATGAGCAAAGCTAATACAAAGGTTGCTCACTGCAAGCCAGAGCACAGCCTCCTAAAACCCATCCTTCTGACTCACAGGACAGGGTCCACTCAAGCTTTTGCCCACTTGCTCTCAGGGTGAGGGGTTCTTCCCAACTTTTCCATGGCCAGAGACCTCCTCAAGCTCAGGTGTCAGAATCTGCCAAGGCTCCACCCACCGGCGGCTTCCTGTGAGCAGGTGTGCATGGAACTTTGGATCTCATGTTTTGAAATTTGTAATTTGAGGCCCTCAGAGGTCACAGGCACCATCTAAGGGGAGGGATTTGAGGCAAAAGGGGGATTATGTTTCTGACTTCTACCTCATGAGAGGAAAGAACCAACCCAGTTAACAGAGAGTCCTTAATGAGGGTTGAATGTGTGAGGGTCTGTCTTGAGGGGATGCAGTCCAGAGAACTCTCGTTCACCCCTTTCTCTCTGCACACACTGTTCTCTGAGCTCCATGGCTTCCGTTTCCTTGTCAGACTTCATATAAGCATTTGCTGAGGGCAGAGCAGGTGTTAGGCTCCACAGCCAGGATGCAGAAGCAGGTGGAGGGCATCAGATGTGAATGACACTTGGGCCGGAGCTCAACAAGTTCCCCTTTTAGTGAGCAGTAAAGGACCAGACATGACTGTAATCTCTGTTTATGATTTGAGTACTCAGGAGAAATGACTAATTTCAGCAGACGAAAAAGAACTCTGGTGGGCAAGCATGTGCAAGGCCAACGAGAGCTTCAAATGCTTTGAAGAGAGAATAGGACCTGAGAGTGTCCCCACAGGCTCTGTAGGTCTCTCATAAACCCAGCTGACACACCGAGTAGTTCTCCAACCCTTTGCTTCTGATCTCAGCCAATCGTCTCCTTTGTGATCACACAGTTGTAGGGTGTGCTAGGTGGGAACAATTCTTGCCTCTATTGAATGATGCTTAAATATAATATGTGTAATTCTTATAAGACAGTCTTGGCCAAAATAGAAAATCCTGTTGCTCTGCCACTTCACCTCATACTCTCCCACTCCTACGTTCACACCACACCATCCTACAAGGTTTTTGCTTGTTTTTGTTTTTTTTGTTTTTTTTTTTTTTTAGTACTTAAAGCCATTGCTTCCCAGGCAAGTGTGTTCCTTGAAGAGCTGGCTGTGGTTTGGACAACTACCTCAGATTGCCTCAGTGGAAAGGAGGGTGACCAGGCCAGTTGTGCTGAGCATAGGTTTTGCAGATGGGGGACCTGGGGAGCTGAGAGGTAGTGGCAGCTCAGTCTTTCATCTGGGCTCCACTATTGTGCTGGTTGCTATTGGTTCTCTTCCTTTCATTAAAGCACAGTGGTTGTTTGCTACAGAAGCTTTTGTTCAGAGGGAAACAATGCTTCTATGTTCCAACAGGAAAAGCGTCAGCAGTGGGAGGAGAGCAGGGGTGGGAATCTCCCTACAGAGCCCTCTGGTGGATTTTTTCAGTATGCACAGCTTCTGCCTCATGAAGGAATGGCTTCCTCCAGCTCGTGAAGACCCCCGGATGCACCGAAGACCGCCTGTTGTGGCTTTCAGGGCCCTGCAGGATCTGCTGGCCCTCCTGATGGCCTGCATCTCCAGCTCCACCCACTGGCTATTCTGTTCAGGGTGCCTTCTCCAGCAGTTTCTCTAGTTTGGTCTGGGTCCACCACTCCCACTTAGCTTCCTTCATCAAACACTGGCTACTAAGCAGTCCCTACCCAAGCCGATCTCACCAAGGGCCTTTTACTTCAGCCATCTGCCTCTTGGCAGGATCTGAAACAACTTTGCTCAGCAGCTGTTGGTCCAGGGCAGTAAGGCCGTCCTGTCTGTTTCATCTCTGTGCCCTGACATGCAATTGAGTATCTGGCTTTTATTGGGCACGTGAAGAAACAAATAACAAAGACAGAAAACATGGCAAGGGAAACACTTTGGGGTCTTCTGCCATGGTTTGTCAGAGGTTGCGTGGGATGCCTCATTTGCTGAGGAAGGGTGTGTCTGCATAGTTGGTATCCTCGCTAACGGTCACCTGGGGTGTAGGAACAGTTGAACTGAGTAATTGTCTTTATCCCACTGGTCTGTGGACATGCCTGAGAAGTACCGTCTAGACTGCTAACTGATATAGGGCCACCATGGATGGCCCCATACCTAGGCAGTTGATTTGAGGTTATATAAGAAAGCAGGTTAAGCCTGAGCCAGAGAGTAGACCAATGAGCAGCCTTCCAGCCCCAACATCCCTCAGTGACTGACTGTGACCTGGAAATGTGAGTTGCATTTGACCACAGTGTTTCATTACAGTGACACGGAAACCAGACCAGTTTGCATCCCCTCTTCTCTGGGATTAGAGTTGGGTTCCCAGGAATTAGGGACTTTCCTTCATCTTTCTCACTCTCTTTCCTGCACTAGCTTTCCCAGGGCTCATCGTCACGCTCTTTAACAGTGATAACAGAGGCTGCAACTATATAGAAACCCAACTGCCACCTTTGAAGACCTCCAATTTTCCATATATTCTACCTAAAGGCATTGGTCCATCCAGGGAAACCCATGCTTCATCAGCTGAAATGCTCCTGATCAACTCCTTTACTGTGGGGACATTTGAGGTCCTCCTCTCCATCCCAGTGTATCCAGCAACCTGTCTCTTACATTGATGGTGACAAACCATTGGTAGTCACAGGCCAAGGTTCCATTGTTCAGCATTTGCAGAGAGGAGCCCTCAGATTCCAGAGGCATCTGTCAGTTGCTACCAGACATAGGGTCTGTCTGGTCCTGGATTTGGTCAACTGTGTGTGTGTGTGTGTGTGTGTACAAGCACGTGTGCATGCACATATGTGTGCATACATGCACACACAAATGTTTTCTTTCCTCTTGACAACTGGAGAGATTAATCTGAACCAGCAGGGTAATAAGTACATCAGCAGTTCTCCAAATTCTTTGACAGTTCTTCTCTGGTAACCATCCCCGTCTCTAGCTCTTGCTTTTTTCCCCTTTCTGGCTGCACTCCTGCTGTTGTTTTAGCCCATGTTAACGCAAGCCTGCAACCCAGTCTCTTCCCTGAGTTCCACCAACCCAAGCCCATAAGAGCCACTTATTCCTGGAAGTCTGTAGGAAAGATTTCATGACAGATTTGAAAGGCAGATGAAGAGGCTTTTATTTTGAGGGTCCACACCTTCATGGTGACATTCTGCCCCTCCCCCATGCTTGCCAATGAACCAGTGTGAAGCCCTCGCCCCTCTGGTTAGTTGTGGCTTTTCTTTGTCTTCTATTCTCCTTCTGTTGGTTGCCCCTGTACATCCCTTTCTGTTATTAGTTATTCGAAGCCATTCAACTCTTCCATGAGCCTCTCTGCCTCAATTAGCTAGGGGTCATTTGCATATCCAAAGTCATCCTGGCTCTCAAGTTTTCTAAGAGTCACTCTCCTTAGAAAGTAATTATGGTTTACCGAGAATTCCCTTTTTTTTTCTTTTTTTGCAAGGAAAGGCCAGTGGGATCCCAAAGCCCTCCAGCCACTCAGACAACTCTGAAATGCCTGCGCTGGGGATAGCTTTTCAGAGGGCTAGGCAGGATCTCACTGCTGTCTTCTGAAATGATAAAAAAAAAAAAAGGGGGGGGGGGTGGTGGTGCAGATGAGTCGTTAAAGTCCCCACATCAAAGTTGAAAGAGTAGCTTTACTCTATAGGATAGTCAAAAGCCCCAAAGGTCTGTCTGCCCTTCTGCTGGGGATGTCTTTCCATCTTGGGTGAATTAGAGATTATCATGTGGTTCTCTCAACATGGAATTTACGAAGAAGAAAAAAAAAAAGAAAGGAAGGAAAAGTATTCATCACTCCATCTTTTGTACTGGCAAAGGCAGAGCTATATTGGTGACAGATTGATCATGGCTGGAGTTGATTCTGAAGCCCACTGTACAGGGGAAGGAGAACGGCGGCACGGAGAGCAGAGTCATGGGACATGTGTGGGGAAGGGCAACTCCAGACTCAGGGCAGTGAAGTGTATACCCCTTTCCACCCCTACCCAGTTAACTTGGGCAGCACAGTGAGATCCCCTACAGGAGAAGGCTCCCACAAAGGAAGTCAGAATTGTTCTAGAAAACCCTCAGCACTTTGAATCAAGGGAAAAATGAGTCAATTGCTCCTCTTTTTCAGTTCTTGAACTTTAGAAATTTGACTGCGGTTCAGTGTTTGAGGTGGTGTGTGCGTTTGGCTGAGGGGGTGGAAGTTGACAGGCAGGATTCGGAAGGTGGTGATTAGGTTCTAAGATGTCTGGGGGTGGAGGAAGAGTAAGGGAAGGAAGGAGGCAGGCTCCTTCTGCAGAGGTGGAATAAGAAATGTAAATGGGTCAACTTGATTGGCTCTGGCCCTCCCAGATCCAGTGAAATTAGCTCCAAGTTAATGCTTCCTCTGGCAGAATAACTGCTCTGTACTCAGGGATCGGGGAAAAAAAATGGCTACATAGAATTGTTTGTGTCGGAGAATCGTCTTTAACCAATTTAATTTAGCTTGATGAGGAACTCTCAAGCAGCCATTATGTGCCTGTCACAAGGTCCGATGTATTGTGGGAAGCAGAAGAAAACCGTTTCAACACAGCTGCCCTCACACTCCGACAATCTCGTTAGGGAATTGAGACTCACATGCATGGCCAGGCGAAAAGTGAGATAAAACGTCTTCAGTACCCCAAGTCATGGCGCTGACAATTCACACTCTGGATAAAAGAGAAGGGGTCAGGAGGGGTTGTGAGGAAGTGGTCCCTGAAATGGGGTGAAAGCTGCTTCGTTAGGGGTACTGTGGCTGCCTCCTTTTTGGTTTCCCTAGAGCCATCCAAGTTGATGCTCCATTGACACTTCTCCAGAGACGGAAGGAAGGTTCAAGGCAAGAACAGAGGTCATCCAGAAGTTTGTAGCACTGTGACCAAGGCAGAGAGAGTACAGGGACGATCTGACAGGGGCTGGAAGGTTGGAGATGAAGAGTTTGGATTTTCTATGTCTGCAAAGAGGACCAAAGGAGAAGCAGGGGCAGGGGCTGGGGAAAGGTGTCAGAGTGGAGTTTTTTCTCTGGTGCAGCTTTGTTGAAGGTGATTGCATGGTTTAGATAATCATTGTTCTCCCTAAACTCAGGTGTTTAAAGGGTTGATCTACAGCTGATGCTACTAGAACATTTAGAAGGTGGGGCCTTTAAGTCTTGAGGAATATGCCCTGCAGGAGAGCCTACCTTCCCTTCTGGTCTTTCGTATCCATGATAAGGACAAGTTATGCAATGCTGTGGGCTCCCACCACGATGAATTGCCCCCATTCCCACTAGAGGCCTAAAGGCAGTGAGTCTATTGAATCATGGCTGAAAGCTCCAAAGTTTTGAGCCAAGCTAAGCCTTTGATCTGTATCAGTGATTGTGACACGCATGTATCGCAGTCGTGGGGACCTGAACGGCACAGCGGTATTTGGGTGTAACTATAGTGTGGTTTAGTAGCAGCTCAAAACATTGGGTTAGAGGTTAGATGGTCATGGTGGGGTAAATGTGGGGCCCTGGAATCAGATAAAATGGTTTTGGGTCTCATGCGGACCAGTTGGATGGCCCCAGGCATGTGGTTGGAGCAGGGTAACCAACCCATCCAGTTTGCACGGGACTTTCCCAGTGCCGGCACTGAAAGTCTCATGCCCCAGGGAATTTCCAAGTCCTGGGAAAACTGGAGCAGCTTGCCCGGGACTGTTCTGAGTTGAAAACTTAAAGGTCCATGTCCTGAGAACGATTTCAGTGGTGAGCAAATCAAGGCAATTAGGGGGAACCCATTTGACCAACTTTCACCTTGGTTCCTTTATGTAAAAAGTAAAGAAAATAAAAGTTCCTTCCTCAGAGTCTTATGTGGGTTAAATGAGGTAGCACACACAGAGCCCGCAGCACACAGGTTGTCACGGGGAAGGCAACACACCAACATTTGCTGGGTAGATGAGCGAGAGGGATCCAGGAATGAACCAGTGAGGGGTGGAAGGGGAAGGGAGAGAGCCCCAGCTTGGCTGAGACAACGAGCAGAGCCAGTGGCTCTGTGTCTGGAGCTTTGCGCTGGGATTCTACCTGTGTTTATAAAAGAAGATTTGCCAGGAAAGTTAATGAAGTTAACAAGGAAAATGCTGGCCATTGAAGAGGACAGACAGGCGACAGTAACACCATTTCCTTTTAATATGTCTGCTGATGTAATGGGTCTCCACCCGAGGATTCACAAGATGGATGTCTCTGCTCTCTGCTTCAGCAGATACTGTGGACTCATGCTCAAGTGAGATAAAGGGGTGTGTGACTTCCACGTTCATTCATTTGTTGGTTGAGGCTTTCATTTAAGAATATATGTATATGTACATGTGTGTTTCTGTCTGTCTGTCTTCTGTCTCTCTCTCTCTCTCTCTCTCTCTCTCTCTCTCTCTTTCTCTCTCTCTCTCCTGCGTGTGTGTTAGGCACAGTTAGCCTCTGGGAAACTACAAAGAAACAATACAAAGTAGTTCATAGTTCATGTGCTTGGAAATTTTTATGATAAAATATTTTTCAATATACTTATTTTACACACACACACACACACACACACACACACACACACACACACACACACGGAATGAGCTACAACTCCTCTTTCCTTAGCTGAGCCTTCTGATAACTGTACCTAAAACTGGAGTCTTCTTTTGGATCTGACAGAAATCAGAAGCAGGGAAATCAGGAAGCACTTATTGAGGTGGTCTGAGGTCAGTAAAGTCAGACTAGACAGAGAGAAGGAAGGGGATGTAGAATAGTGGGTACAGAGAGAAAGAGGCAGGGAGGAGAGGGGATGTCTTAGTTTTCTTTCTATTGCTGTGAGACACCACAACCAAAAGTAACTTGGCAGGAAAGACTGGTTCACACGTCCCTAACACGGTGCATTACTGAGGAAAGTTGGGGTAGGAACCCGGGAGCGGAGGCAGGACAAGGGGTACTGTGCTCACTGGCTCACTCCCCATCACTTGCTCAGTTCTCTCTCTTTTGCCCAGGGGCAGCACCACCCGCAGTGAACTTGGCCCTCTCATGGCAATCATTAATCAGGAAAATGACCCAGAGACTTGCCTATAGGCTAATCTGATGAAGGCCTTTTCTCACTTGAGGTTCCCTCTTCCCAGATGACCTGTGTCAAGTTGACAAAAACCTAACCAGCACAGAGGAGCAGGGATGTGAGGGACAGGGAGGAGGAGGAGGAGGAGGGGGAGGAGGAGGAGGAGGAAGAGGAGGAGGAAGAGGAGGAGGAAGAGGAGGAGGGGGACAGAGCAAGGAGGGAGTGGAGAGGAAGAGGAGTTGTGGGGGCAGGGACCAGGGAGGAGAAGAGAAAGGAGAAAAGGAGGGGGGAGGGGAGCAAGGATGTGGGTTGCAGAGAGGAGAAAGGAGAGGGTGGGGTCCGTGGAAGGAAGCAGGGAAATTGGACGTCCGAATGAAGGGGTCTGAGAGGCATGGGTGGGAAGGGCTGACAGAGGACACAAACAGAAAGGATGGCATCAGCCGCCCGAGAAGAGGCCTGGTGGAGCTGAGGGAGAGCATTCAGGCAGGCTTAGCTACAGGCAGCCCCTGGTGGAATCAGAAGGTGGAGGGAGACTCTAAGCAAGAGGCCCTCATTTAATAGAGACGTTTTCTCTTTAACCACAGCTAAGAGGAAATGGGGGAAAGGTTAAGGCATGGGGAGGAAGATGTGATTCGACTGTGTCTCTCCCTCCATTTTGCCTGTGATTTTTTTTTTTTTTTTTCTCTCTTGGGCTCCAGTGTATGGCCCCAGACCCTTTCTCATACCAAGTCTTCCGGGGAGAGCTGTTCCCCTGACATCAGCTGAGGTGAGTCTTGCTGACCTGGGACACCTCCCTCAGGCACTGGCAACTCTGCTGAGCATTGCAGACCACTGCTTCCCCAAAGAGCTTCCTTCCTCCGCAGAACCGCTCTGATGCAACTTAGAACACACCCTTCCTTTTCTATCACCTGAGAGCAGGTCAGGGTCAGGTCAGAACTCCTTTATTTCATGATTCCTCAACACCCATCCCCCCTTTCTGTTTTATACATTTCCGAGTCTTTCATAAAGTAAGAGACTGTGAAAAAAAGCATCTAGTGCATGCTAGAACTCAAGAGTCCAAGAAGGAAGAATTGTATGGGAATAACAAGTTCTCTTGGCCTTGGCAAACATCAGACTGAAGAGGCTTTCAGAGCATAATATTTAGGGACCATGGATAAATTCCGTGATGTGAGCCAAGTGGTCAGATCTTTGGCTGCTGCCACTAGATGAAGCCTCAGGTCCAGCGTGCCTAGCCCATGGCGGATACCATTAGGACATAATTCTTCAGCCCCAGATGGGCATTTTTTCCTGTCTCGGGTTGTTTTCTTTTGCTTCAGCACAGTGGCTCTCAACCTTCCTAACACTGCAACCCTTTAATACGGTGCTTCATGTTGTAGTGACCCACAACCGTAAAATTATTTTCGTTGTTTTTTTTCTAACTGTAATTTTGCTACTGTTATGAACCGTAATATAAATATCTGTGTTTTCCAGTGGTCTTAAGCAATCCTTATGAAAGGGTCATTCAACCCCCAAAGGGGTTGTGACCTACAGGTTGAGAACCACTGTTTCAGCATACTGGACAAACCTGGATAATTTATAAAGAACAGATGTTCATTTTCTGGAAGTCCTCTGACTCCACTTGGCTTCTGATAAAGGCTTTAGGTGGGAGGAAGGGCAATTAGCCCCATGGCAGAGAGATCACAGAGTGAAGGGAGACAAGGAGAGCCTGGGGAAGCAGAGCACACTATGTAACCCACACTCCTACAGCGCCTAACCCACTCTGTGGGAGCCCCATTCATCTGTTCACGAGGGCAGAGGCCCCGTGACACCAACCATCTTTTAAAGGCCTTGCTATAGCTTGGCACTGTTGCATTGACATTTAATCTCAGCATGGGTTTTTGCAGAGACAAACCATATTCAAGCCACAGTACTTAGGCTTACCTGAATAAGGACAAAACCATTATAGAGTCAAGGGAGCCAGTGCTGTTGAATGTCCACTGTGGGGGGGGGGACGACGACACAGCCAGTCTATTTGAAGGATGCTAAGCCGATAAGTAGACTCAGTCAGGCAACCCTTTCACAGAGATTGCCCTGACACTGGCCTCACATCCTTTTGAGTCCATGTTTCTGTGCTTCTGACTTGTTTGTGCTTTGCACTGGTAGGCATTAAGGATGGTTTTTGGTTTTAATCCATTACCCAGACTGTCAACTCCTGTCAATGGCTCTGTCCAGCACCTCTAGAGGCTTGGGTCAGTGGGAGGGTAATATTAGATTACATTGGCTATCATATAACAGTTTGCAATTGTGCCATACGTAGCACCCTGCAGCCTCAGGAAGTTCGCAGATGGCCAACCATCTCCAATTTGTGGGTGAGGAAACAGGAGGCCTAGAGATGTGAACAGAGTAGCCCAGGTGTCAGGTATGGATTTCCTGATGTAAAGTGTATGCTTTTCTGCAAACCTGTTGCCTGCCTATGACATAAAAATAACAATAGTTACCTAATATAAAATCACTGGAACACCATCTGCATCAATGCGCATTGTTTCATTTAATTCTTTCAACAGGCATAGGAACAGCTTCTTTTTCCCTTCTGTTACAGGTAAGAAAACTGGAGCAGAAAGAGACATAGTAAATAGTTCATCGTCACACGGAGGAGGAGGAAGCAAAGAGCCAAGCCTACCTAGTCTTATCCCAGAGCTGGTGTTCTTAACTTCTGGCCACTCCCAACAGGCTAGAGGTGGGGCATCCAATCTAAATTGGCCCCCTGCTTTAGATTGTTCATTAATTTTTTATTGGTGCTATAAAGGGGAGAGTGGGGAAAGTGGAGGGAGAGGCTTTTAATGTGGAGTGGGAGAAAGGGATATACAGAGACAGAGGAGGGGAAGACGGATAAACCACACTAATGATGCTTGAAAAGCTGTAAGGAATCATATCCTTTTCATGTTTACCTAGAATAACACACACACACACACACACACACACACTCACACACATATACACTCACACACACACTCAGACACACACACACTCATACACACACACTCATACACACTCATACACACTTGTACATACTCATACACACACACTCATACAGACACATTCATACAGACACACTCACACACACACTCATACACACACAGAGACTCATACACACACAGACTCATATACCATACACACACACACTTATACAGACACACACACACCCATACATACACACACACACTCATACACACACACACACTCATACAGACACACACACTAATACACACACACAGTCATACACACATTCATCATACACACACACACACACAAAGATATACATACACACACACACACACACACACACACATACAGACACACACACACACACACACACACACACACTCACACACACACACACACACACACACACACACATACTCACACACACACACACATATATAGACACACACACTAACACACACACAGTCATACACACACTCATACAGACACACACTCATATACACACACTCATACACACACTCATACACACACACTCATACATACACATTCATACAGACACTCACACACACACTCATACACACAGAGACTCAAACACACACAGACTCATATACCATACACACACATACACACACTTATACAGACACACACACACTCATACATACACACACACACACTCATACAGACACACACACTCATACACACACACTTATACAGACACACACACACAGAGACTCAAATACACACACAGACTCATATACCATACACACACACACACACATACACTCATACAGACACACACACATGCATACACACACAGACTCATATACCATACACATACACACACACTCATACACACATACACACACACTCATATAGGCACACATACAAACACACATGCACTCATACACACACACTTATACACACATACTCATATAGACACACACACACTCATACACACACTCATACAGACACACATACAAACACACACACACTCATATACAGACACACACTCATGCAGACATACACACATTCATACATACACACACACAGAGACTCATGTACCACACACACTCATACACACACTTATATACACACACACACACACTCATACACACACACACTCACCACTCATACACACACTCATACAGACACACATAAAAACACATGCACACACACTCATACACACACACACACTCATACACACACACACTCATACACACACACATACACACACACACACACACACACACACACACACACACACTCACACACACACACACATACACACACACACACACACACACACACACACACACACACACACACATACACTCATACACACACACACTCACACACTCATACACACACACTCATACAGACACACACACAAACACACACACACAAACATACACGTGTACACAAAGGTTGGGGGAGAGGGAGTTTAATTGAAGTTATGCCACTTGGTATGCTAATGCTTTCTCAAAGAGCCGTAGACTAACAACACTCCCAGTGTTTGACATGGGAAACCACCTTATATACATACATGTCTTAGTCACTGCTCTATTGCTGGAAGCCATGATAATGGCAACTTCGATAAAAGAAAGCATTTAATTGAGAGCTTGCTTGCAGCTTTAGGGGATTAGTCCATTACATCATAACAGGGAACATGGTGGCAGGCAGGCAAATATGGTGCTGGAGAAGTAGCTGCTACAGTCTGACCTGAAGGCAGAGAGGGAGGGAGGAGAGAAGAGAGCCTGAGCGTAGGCTTTTGAAACCTCAAAGCCCACATTCCCCACAGTGACACACTTCCTCCAACAAGGCTTTACCTCCTAGTCCTTCTAATCCTTTCACACAGTTCCACTCCTGGTGACTGTGCATTCAAATCCATGAGCCTATGGGGGACATTCTCAACCAAACCACATAACATACCACACACACACACACACACACACACACACACACACACACACACACACACACACAGAGTGTATAAGTCTCCATGAGATCCAGCTATAAGGCATTTTCTTCATTAGTTATCAATGGGAGAGGGCCCAGCCCACTGTGGGTAGTGTCATCCAGGGCTGGCAGTCTTGGGTTCTATAAGAAAGCAGGCTGGGCAATCCAGGTATAGCAAGTCAGCAAGCAACATCCCACCATGACTTCTGTATCAGCTCCTGTCTCCTGTATCAAATCCTGCTGCATTTAAGCTCCTGTCCTGACTTCCATTGGTAAACATTAATGTGGGAGTGTGACTAACCCTTGCCTCTCAAACTTGTTTTTTGGTCATGGTGTTTTGTCACAGCAACAGAAACCCCACCTCCAACATATAACCCTCTGAGTCCATTTAGTGAGACTCGTATTCCAACATTATTTTGGACTGACCACTTTGTGGGATAACTGATTAGTGGGCTTATCCCTGGGAAAGACTGAATCTTCCTCTCTGAACAGCCATTAAGTGCCTCTACCTCTTGATCTATGGGTGGAATCTTTTGAGAGCTTTCCCTCTTCCACTTTGAGACGTCAACTGGTTTTGTCACTGTTCGGGTATTGTCCAAACTACTTTAGTTTTGAGATTCCCTGGATGCAGCGTCCCTGTCATATATAGATGACACCAATCTTGAAGCAGATGTCCTGGTCTTCTGCCTCTTAAAGTCTTCCCACCCCTTCTCCTGGGACATTCCCTGAGCCCGAGTTGCAGGAACTGTTGTAGTTGGGTACCCCATGGCCAGTAGTTCTATGCCTCATGATCACTTGTGGATCTATAATAGTCTCTGCATTGTTAAAGGGGGCACCTTCTCTGATGAGGGTCGAGAGCTGCTCTTATCTGCAGGCCCAAGCATAAATATTAAGGTTGAAGTTAGGAATTATACTGGTGGGTAAGTTGCTGTAGGAGATTCCCCCTATAGATTCAATGGACCCACCAGACACATACAATTAGCTAGGTTTACGGTACCGGCCATGTTTGCTCTCTTCTTGAGCAGGCCCTAAGTCCAATTAGACAGTTGTTGGTTACCACCAAGATACAGTGCTACTATTACGCTTTAGGGATAGCATCATGATGATTATTGTGGTTCATCGATGTCACAGCTAGGTATGGTTATTGATTGCCTTCCTCCTTCGGTGCCTTTCATAGCACCTTCTGTTACTGTGAAAGCTAGTTCCCCAGAGAAACCTCCTGGTTCAGCTCCAGTCGGAGTCATGTCCATGTCTGAATGTATCGCATCTTCAGGAATAGGGACACCTTCTGGGAAGAGAGAGATCTGAGAAAGAGTTGGGGGAGGTGGACACAGGAAGGGTTGGAGGGAGAAGGGGGAAATGATATAAACATGGTATTCATTACATATATGAAATAATAATAATAATAATAAAAAAACTACTGTCTGTAATCCCAGAAGTCTTACCAAGTGTACTGCAGTCAAGGGAAATTTGAACATTTTCCAGTTCCTAGGCGTTGGGCTCCGAAGAAGACCCGGAGGTTAGGGGATTTAGAAAGGGGCGTTCCAAGGCTTGAGAGGAACGTGGGTGTCTGCTTTTCCATTGCCACTGGGGATCGAAGGGCATGCCTGGGCAGGGGACTAAGCCATCGAGCTGGAATCCACTTTCCACAGCACCGCGTGTGGTGATTTCCTAGATAAACTTTTCACAAAAATTGATCAGACCTGTACTATTCTGTTAGCTTTGGCAAAACAAATTCTGACATGTTTTGATATTAGAGCTGAAGATGTGCTTGCCATTAGCCAAAGAGCCGTAAATGCTAAAATCACATTAATCATAACGGACAGAGCGCTCTCCACCAGCAAGCCCCCATCATTGCGAGTGCAGCAAATCAACAGCAGCTAATGGGAGCCTTGAGCCTCCTTCTGGTTCTCACCTTCTCTAAATTACCATGTGAGGATAAAAGGGCAGGGGAGAGACATCCAGGTTACCTTTACTCGGTCCTTGTGGTGCCTCTGTCGCCTGGAATCTTCCCAGGCAGCTATTTGATTGTTCGGGTTAGACTTGGCCCGTGGGGGCTGGAGAGATGATACAGGGGTAGGCTTCACAAAGTTGTGTTTGCAGTTGTTGTTTTCCTGGTAGCTGCTCGGAAACAACCATAATGGTGTCTGGGTGGGCTGGGCGAGCCGCCTTGCCTGTGAGCATGCGCGCTGGTATCCTTTCTGCAGTTACTCTGAAGAGCAGTGACGTGTGGAGGTGCATGGCTTCTATTCCAGTTCAAGCCTCTTTGCCTTCACCTCCACCTAAACCTCTTTTCTGAGTCTGACTTCCTGAGCGTTCACTGCATCCAGCTCTGAGAGGGAACCTGCACGCTGCCGTTTTAGACAGCTGATGAACTCTGGATCTGTGGCCAAAGAGAGCAAAGGGTGGTCTTTGGTAGTGTGGGAGGGCTAGTGGTGGGGAGAGCGCTCCCTCTCTTTGTATGTGTGTCTTGAGGGGTTCTGAACTATAAACAAGTCTTTCCGGGTGGTTCTCTCCAAAGCACGAGGCTCGAACACATATTGCTCCATAGATGGTAAGCGTGATTGGAACACTGCGACAAAGACTTTATTTTCCTCTGAGACAATGTAAGCATGGGCTAAGAGGGCCGGAGCAGACCTTGAGGGAATGAATAGGTGAATGTGCTGGGAGAACACAAGACTTCTTTCCCCATTTCCCAAACGATGACTTCATGGAAAACTCTTCATGGAAAAGAGGGGGTGGGCACAAGCACTCGGGTTCCCCATTTGGACTTTTCTTCGAGTGATGGAGTCTGTGGGGCACTTCCTGTCAGGACATCAACTTGCCAGCATGTAAGAGAAGGATGCAGGTAGGTAAGCATTCACCGAAGCATTTGCTGGACCTTTTGCCCTGTCAGAGGACCTGGGAGAAAGGTTTTATGGTTGACTAAGTTTGGAAAGCAAAGGATTTCTTTCTTGAGACTCATAACTTGAATTTACATAACAAACCTCCCAGCCATCCCGGAGTTTAAAAGGGGGGAATTTATTTTAACACCTAGTTTCATATGCTAAAGATTATGGAGTGCTAAATAGTCTCGAGGAACTATGCTATATGCTTTATGAGAACCCTGTATCCTTTATTTGCCAAAATCTCTCTAAGATACAGGTGTTTAGAATACTCTATTTTATAGATGCGGAAATCAGGACCCAGAGACCTTGGTGAGAGTGAGGAAGAAAAAGATTTGCCACATGATTCTGGGACCAAAAGAGATACCCCCTCCCTGTCTTTCTCTCCCTCTTTGTCTCACTCTCCCTCTCTCTTCCTCTCTTTCTTTCTCTTTCCCCCTCCCTCCCCCTCCCTCTCCCCGTCTTGTCTCTCCCTCTCCCACCCTTTCTCTCTCCCTTTCTCCCTTCCTCTTCCTCTCTTTCCCTCCCCACCCCCGCCTCCCTTGTATGGGAAATGTTCTCTGATCTATCTTCCAAGGTGAGCAGTCTTTCGCCCAGCCTGGAGCTTACTGACTCCAGCTTGCCTAGCTCACCAGCTATGATAAGCTTGCCTTTGCTGTAGTTCCTTACTTCCAGATATGGTGAAAACATGAACCACTCAGTCACTGGACATGTTATGAAATGGACTTAGACAAGCGGTATGTTCAAGAAATGGCACTTTGACCTACGACAAGAAAAGAGAATGGAGATCTGTCTCTGGGAGATCGCCTGTGTCTGTCTTTTGAGTGTTGGCTTACAGAACGCTACCACATCCACCCAGTGTTTATGTGGGGCTTTTAGGATCCAAACTCCCATCCTCAAACTTAAATGGCAAGAGCTTTATCCACTGAGCCACTTCTCCAACCCCTGGCCCATTATTTCGTTAGTCTCTTTGGTCATTAAGGAGTTTCTTGTTCATTTTGCCTTTGGTGTTTATTATCATAATTTGGGTGAGAGTGATAGAAATGCTTTATATTTATTGTAAGTAAGTTATTTTATATAATAAACATTTTATACATGAGATATTTAAAAGCAATGCAATATACATCACCAGTAAGTACATTCACTACATTAGAGGGTGTTTAATGGCATTAGTCATCAGGAAGTGCAAATCAAAACCATATCAACATTTTACACTGACTAGGATGTAGTAATGAAGGGGCCAGGACACTAGTGTTAGCAACTGCAGGGGAATTAAATGTCCCCTGCCACTGGAGGAAGCACAGACTTTCAGTTCTGCAGACAGTTAAGCAGTTATGCTATGATCCAGCAGTTACACTATACACAGGGTGAATACAAACATTATGACCATATAAAATTTATATGTGAATATTAAAACCACCATTGTTTGTGACTGATACATGGATAAGCAAAATATGATGTATGCATTCACTAGAATATTATTCAGTCATAAACAAGAATTAAGTGCTGATGCGATCTGGGCAAACCCTAAAGAACAGTTCGCTGAGTGAAAAATGACACACACATCGATCATGTTAGATGATTTCCCCCTTTAAAAAAATGGCCCAGAATAAATACTCATCCAGAGGCATAAAACAGATCAGTTGTTATTTGGGGAGCTACTCTCCCAGATATGGGGATATTGCTGGGGATGAAAACAAAGGAGGTAGAGTAGCATTTTTTGGGTAGTGAAAGGGCTCAGGCGTTGATTGTGGTCACCATTCTTCAACTCTGAATGAAAGGAAGGCCTCTACACTTTAAATGGGTGACCTTGGTGGTAGGCAAATTCTGGGTATAAACTTGTCATCCCCTTCCTTCATGCTTCCACAGTATTTAAAACAAGCTCGAGAAAGAGATCAGCCTTAGTGCCGCAGGCTTTCCTGCTTCTCTTCCCTCCTGGTCTCTGGTCACTTGCATTGTAGGGAAGAATAAAGACACTGTCATTCACTGACAGTGGAGACAGAGGCCGGTAGCAAGGATGTGCATTCAGAGGCTTTCAATAAGTCACCTGTCAATCATGCTGTTAGCTATTCATCCATCCACTGCATATCCCAGGCCCTTCCACATGCCAGGCTCTGCGCAAGGCGCCGGGACAAAGCAGTTAGAAAAGCGGGCAAGATCTCTATTGAAAAGACCTGCTCAGTCAACTCAGGAGAACTGGAAAGTGCACGGGCTCTTGAGATGCAGCATGGGGTGCTGGGAGAGGGAGCCTTGTGGGGAAGGTTGGGGGAAGCTTCTGGAAGGAGGAATGTAGCAAGACGATGTTTAAGACCACTGACCAGTCAGATCAAGGCAATTAGAGAGTGGGCTTAGTTCTGGTAATGTCAAACCCAGGGAAAGAAAGGCCCAGTGAGTGACCTCGTTAAGGACTCTGGGGCAAGAGGGCTTTTCTAAAGGCTTATATACAGAGGAATCCCTGTCACCAAAACAGATACTGTTTTTGTTCTCCCACATTTAAATTGTATTTTTTTTTGCTTTCACATTTCATAATTATTGGCGTTATGCTTAATTATGTCACCGGTTTTACTACCTTGTATATTTTCTTAAAATCGTTTTCATTTATTTGACAATGTCAACCATGTGTACAATGTACGCTAAGCATATTCACCCCTTGCTAACCTCTTGTATTCCTCTCCCATTCTCATGAGTGCATTACTGTCTTGAGAGGTTGTTTGTTGGTTCTAGCAGGGGGCACAGCTACTTGTATCCTCTTGACTAGAGACAGGTCTTTCTCTTTTGGGTAAGGTTGTCTTTCTCAACTGAGAATGCAGCTCTGTGAGGGATGCCCATGGAGCAGTGAGGGAGGAAGGAGACACCAGCCTAGGCCAGCCAGATCAGCTAAATCAACCCTGGGGACAAATGACGACGAATGTGACAGATCGCTGTCACATCCGTATGCAGTGTATCTTTATTGTTGAGCATGAAGATTGCTACGTAGGCTTTGCTCCTCCAAACCCTTGACCTGCTTTAGTCAGCATGACAACAACCATCTTTATTTTCTCATACGCACGTCCCCTGCTCCCCTCTTGGGCCACTGTTACAATGTGCCTTATAGGTGCGTTGTGTTTAATAAAGGTATATCTAGGAGCGATTATCAAAGGGACTGAAACTCTTTCAGCTCTAATTTGTTTCCCAACATGTTTTCTAAGCAACATTCTCTTAGCGCTAAGTAACATTTATCATGATAAAAAAAACCCTAACATTTAGTTCTCCATTCTGTCTTTTCCTGTCTTAGGTCAAAGCACCATTTCTTGAACATATCATTTGTCTAAATCCATTTCACAACCTGTCTAGGGGCTGGGGGCTCGTTATATTGTTAGCCTGTTCTAAAGTAAGGAACCTCATGGAAACTCAAGAGGAGGCTTTGGAGCAGGAAGGCCTTGGGGCATGAACTACCGCAAAAGCAAGCTTAAATCGCCATGTCCTTGACGTGGCTTTGCCAAACCTTCCTACCTTGTGCTTTCATGTCAGAATTTTAGAGTTTTACCGTGAAAGCTGTGGATTTCTTGTTGATGGCTTTTTGTTCAGTGTGTGTGTGTGTGTGTGTGTGTGTGTGTGTGTGTGTGTGTGTGTGTGTGTGTGTGTGTGTGACCTTGGCACCATTTGACCCATTAAGAGAACCCAGCATGGAAGAACATTGGCCTTTGGTATATAGTAGAAATCTAGCAGATTGTAGCACTAATGCTCTCCTCTGAAATACTGTCCAATCAACATGACATTTAACCATCCTCGCCACTGTTGTACATTAAAGAGAATGACCTCCCATTCTGTGCAGCCCTATGAGTAATGACGCATACTGAGAGCACTGCGTCATTTCATGGAGCTGAGTTTGGGTTTGGGTTTATTGGGAGAGCTGATACTAGGGAGGTTTCAGCTGAAGGAGACTGTCTTGCCCACTGATAAACTGTAGGATAGGATATTATGTAGGATCCTGGCTTCAGCGTGATTGGTTTCAGGCTTGAACGTTGAAGTCCAACATTTCTTCCTTAAGATTTCCCTGCAGGAATATTAGTGCCCAGGAGACTTTAAGAGAGTAGAAAGACTGTTGCAAAGAAAGTGAAGAGAGCTAGAAATTAGCTTCTAACTTTGTTCCCAAATGCTTCACTGTATTCTGTAAGGCTTTGTAACACCAGAAGGCATAATGCACGAATACGAGAGGGAATTCATTTTTCTAGATTCTCTAAACAGTTGGCTAAAACATATCACCAATGCCCAGGCCCACTGATGCCTGGCAAGCTTGTGGGAAAAGTGGACAATTTCTCAATGGCCATAGGTGGTAAGATCTCATGTGGCGTAGTGGAACATGCCCAGTGTGGATGCCAGGCGTTGATTCTTGACTCCACCCAGTGTTCTCTGACCTTTAATAAGGGAGGCTTAGCTACCAAGTGAGCTGGTCGTGCACTGGTCCATGACAATTCCTTCCAGTCTGGTCTTTTTGGTGGTTCTATGATTTCTTCGTAAGGGACTCTTAGCTCTTTAACTTCCATGGTCTCCCATGAAGCAACTCCTAGAATTGCATCATAAGTAATCACCTGTTGAGTTGCAGGGAGTCCCGGTGATGTTAGGTTGCCCTCCTCAAGTCATGGCTTATATTATCATGGGTTGGCGTTGAGAAAGCCTCTCATAAACCAGAAAGAAAAAGACAGCATTCATATCCTTTCAGGTTTCAGCGTGGGATGTAGATGATGTAATGACTGAAGGAGAACTGGGGATAATTATGCAGTCATAGAATGGGTCTTCTTGTTAAATAAACCACCATTAACAGGTTATTCAAGGACTGGGAAGTTCAACTGAGTGAAAGTTACAGATGGTAAAAGACCTACTTATCTACTGTGATAAGAGGACCTTTTGGCTGATTCTTAGTGAGAGACTTCATGAGAAAAAGAGTTCAGATATGCTTACTTCCTGACAAGATTCAAGAGATACAGTATTGTGTGAGTATACATTGCTTTTCAAATGCCATGTCTGGCATTTGTTTTGCCTCAGAGGGCATTCATTCCTACCTTATAAATGTTGTCCTTTCCCAGGAGCCAAACAGGCTGCTCTTGATGCGTGAGCTGGTGAATAACGAGGTGCTTGGTGCTTGCTGACTGCATAGGTGATTCACTACAAGGATCTCACTTTCTCATGCACAGTAATGCCATACAGACTTCTTCTAAAAAGCATACCAGACCATATCTGATGTCGATCTAGTGTCTTCTTTCTTGCTATGATGCTAGGACCCAAGACCACAGATTCCACACAGTAGAAGCTGTTAGTGTTTGTTAAATTTCTGAGAGAATGTCACCCTGGTACATTAAGATTTTTAGATACTGTTACGATTTGGATCTTAAATGTCTTTTGGAGTCTATGCGCTTAATGGCTTGCTCAGGAGGTAATGGAATCTCAAGGAAGGGGGTCCTAGAGGGAGTTAGGTCATGAAGGAGGTTCTTTGAAGGGACTATTGGAACCCTGGGTACTGTTATTCTTCTGTTTCTCTTTGCTTCCTGGCTGCAGTGAGGTGAACATGTTGGCATTGCCACAAACTTTTGTTTTTTTTCCACCGTTCTAGGTACCCAGATGCAACACATCCGAGAGATCACAGACTAAAACCCGTGAATCAGGAGCCAAATAATCAATACTTCTTTCCTGGAGTAGTCACTACAACAGAAAGTTGAAAACTCAGATGTCTACTCACATTATCAATAAAGGATACACATCAAACTTCTTAAAATAGCACATTAGGCAGAGGCTTCACGGGTCACTCTGTTTTCCTCTGCAGCTTCCTCCCCCACCACTTAGTCGGCCCCGATTTGTCTGAATCTGGGAGTTGTTTCTGAGGTCTCTTCCCTGTTGACGTCAGCAGGTCCTACATTCAGGTTGCTGGAGCCTGACCTTCTCCACATGGTATCTCTGATCCCTGTGAACAACGTAGACCTTTTCTGCATCTACTACACTTCTGTAATCTTGGACTTGCTCGTTAATCTCCAGAGAGTGGAGAGCATGCAGTAAGGGACCATGCCATCATTTTGAATATACCTTCAATGCCCAACTCATTTTAGGGATTCAGAAAAATGATGCCTATTCATTAACGAAGACCTTGGCTTTTCCTCTACAGCAATGCTTCAAAGAGGTCGGCATGTTATTCTCACTCCTGTAAGCAACATCTGACAACTTTGTATGGTGTGGTGTGTGTGTGTGTGTGTGTGTGTGTGTGTGTGTGTGTGTGTGTGTGTGTGTATGTGTGGTGTGTGTGTGTGTGTGTGTGTGGTGTGTGTGTGTGTGTGTGTGTGTGTGGTGTGTGTGTGTGTGTGTGTGTGTGTGTGTGTGTGTGTGTGTGTGTGTGTGTGTCTGTGTGTTTTGGGTGAGGGTGAAAAGGATAGATGAGGTCTAAGTCCAGCTGAGAAATAAGAATTTTAGACTCCTATCTACCTCTGTTGAGACCCTTATTTTAGCAGTTCCTAGAATGGATCAGTTATTCTAACTTATTGTAAGAATTTAAAGGACAAAAAGAAACATTACAAGTCTGAAACCCTACAATCTAGCTAAGAACTGATAAGAAATCTGATCAATCAGAACAAAACTGATAGAAATAAAAGGTACAGTTTTTGTTTCTTAGTTTATTATTTTAAAATCATGAATGACCAAGGATATTGTGGAAGCATTTGGGAAACGAGGCTAGGGAATATGTTGGGGAGCAGAAGATGAGACAGGGAAGCCAATTACCTCTGTGGTCTCACTGGAGACTCCTGAGCGGTGCGTAGAATACACCTCAGGCTTACCTAAGAGGCTAGGAAGCTGGGTTGTTATTGTCTCTCAGGTCCACTTCTGAGGGATAAGCTTCTACCTTGCTTTGTGCTAAGACTCACTGCACTTTGATGCCAAAGAGGTTTAGGGCTCCTGGAAGTGGCTGTCCGTGTATTTGGATGAGCGCTGAAGTGGTGTGGGGGGCATGTGGGGAGAGAGTATGAGGGACCAATTACGAATCCTCAAGTGCTCTCCTTGCTTTTGCTCGTAGGCACCGGACTCTGGATTTACAATAAAATATGTACAACGCAAGCCTACCGATTGAGTTAGGTAGCTGGTTCTCAGCTGTGTGTAATTTAGTCCCCTCCCTTGGGGAATAGTTGCCTGAGTCTGCAATTGGTTTTAGCTGTCACAATTGGGAGGGTGAGAGTTCTTCTGGTGTCTAGTGGGCAGGGACCCAACTACCCCTCAACTAATATCTAGTCTAAAACTTCAATAGCACTGAGGGTTTGAATCTCTGGGTTAGGTTTATTAAAAATTACAGATAACACAATGGTTTAGAGAAGTAGAATAACTTTCTTTGGCTTATAAAGCCAGTGCATGGCCAGGATTGAACTAGACTTCATCTATTTCCAAAGCCTGTGTCTTCTAGAGATCAAGAAAGAACCTAGAGGCTTACTGAAAAAAAATAGAACAACTCAAAACAAACAAATAAACACCCCCAGACCTATACTGGCCATGCCTCCTGGCCCAGAACTTCAAAGGCTCCTGGAGCTGGCTGGATCTGGCTGGATCTGGCTGGGGCTGGCTGGGGCTGGCTGGGGCTTGAGGGAGTTGGAGAATGAGAACCTTTCCCATCCTCCCCTGGCCTTGCTCTCTCCTGGGCAAGTTGTGGCAGGTTCCTTGGGCACAAATCCCAGATTTTGCATACCAGGCCTGGCCAGGTGCCCTTAGCTGGAAGCCCCAACTCCTTTGCAATGTACAAGGTTGTCCTTCTTCAGCCAAGGTTGACTGGTGGTTCTTTGTGGAACGGCAGCTCCCCACATTCCCCCAGGCTTGGGATGGTCTCTGGCAAGCGTGTGGAGTGAAGAGTTACAGGTGGTGTAGACTTGGTTTGGATGGAATCCCAGCTGGGGCAGTACCAGGAGCCTTCTGATCACTAACCAGATAACTGTGGCTGCAGAATCCCAGAAATCTTCCCTCCTCTAGGAAACTAGCTTCAAGGGCAACAAGGGCTTCTGAGAAGCCAGAAGAAGCTCAAAAATGGAAACTCCTCTGTCATTTTTGCCTCCTCAGCTTATAAATATTTTTGCAAAAAGCACAGAGTTCTCTATTGCTGCGTTCCTTAAGATGGCGAGTCAGCCTAGCAGTGAACAGAGAACTAGGGCTCAGGATACAAAGAACAGCCACAAAGAGAAGACTGATGGGTCTCTGAACTTAGCTGTTTGGTTTTTTTTTTGGGGGGGGGTAGACACTTTGGGTTATTTTTTGGGGGCAAAGGCAAGACCTAGGCTCCTTCCGAGTGCTTTCAGTTCAGCTCTCCAGTGTCCCGTCTTCTGGTTTCCAGACTCACATCTTGCCTGGAGGAACTGACAGCTATCCCACATGCTGTTTAATCAAACTTTTCATTTGATGTTGGTTGGAATTTCACATGTGGACCAAATACAAAGAAATTAAGTGATTCCAGCAGCTTGAATCTAAGGGAAGCATTAACCTTTGATATCAAATAATGTTTCCAGAGTAGAAGCACTGAGTAGAAGCTAGTTCATTTGTTCGTTCATTGCTTCACCCCCTCCCCCAGTTTGGCAAGCAATTCCTAAGGACTACCCTGCTCAAAGCAGGTGTTGTGAGGTTCATTAAGGGACATGCAGAGAAGCTTAATATCTAATGAGGGAAAGAGACGATGAGCTAGCCCACCTTGCAGGACAGAAGTTGGCATACTGCAGAGACTCTTTCCCACTTTTGGGCTCTGAAGTGATTCTGGCATAGAGAAGATGAAACAAATATGTGGTATATTTCTAAGAAAGCGCACCACGGTAGAGTAAGAGAAAAGTAGTATTTTACTGAGGGGCAGATATGGAAAAACATACCAACCAAGTACGTTCGTTTCTTAAATAATTTTTTAAATAATCATCTTGTCCTACTTTTCTACTGTCCTGTTGTTAGAATAGCTAACTTTTTGTACTAAATAATATCAAGACATAGCTTGTGGGGCATTGCATTCCTGTAAACACTGACTATTCCGTATGTACAGAAATCGATGGTGAGTTTCCTAACAGAGTGACTTGATAATTTTTTCTTGACTGATAATTATGAAAATTTGGGGCCTTGATCTGTGTACTGCTGCCCAATTTTGTCCTCTCTACCTCTTTCCCTCATTCTTTTAATTTCTTCCTTTTCTTTCTGTGCCGAGGCTTGAGCCTGGGGTTCCAAGCATGTTAGGGAACCACTTTCTCATCATGCTACATCACCAGCTAATAGTTTTATTCTTTTCAATAGTTTATATTTACTCTTTTGCAAAAAAATTTCCACTGTGATGCATTGCAAGTAAACTAACAAGACAATTTTCTACCCATAGGTGTTCTGAGGACATTTTGTGAAACATTGCTAACCTCTGTCTTTCCCTCATAATATAAGCTACCTTAGGATGAAACACACTCACTACTCACTCTCTCTCTCTCTCTCTCTCTCTCTCTCTCTCTCTCTCTGTCCCTGTGTGTGTGTGTGTGTGTGTGTTTGTGTTCATATCTCAGTCTTAAGCCCATGAATGATTAGATTCATTGAATGTTATAGTAGATTTAAACATACAAAAAAATTAGGTCAACTATCACTGAATATTTTTCAACTTTTGGAAGCTCATTTGTGGTTCTCGACTTGAATTAGCACTTGCTTTGACATAATCATTAACAAGAAAAGTAATCCTTCATCTGTCTGTCCTAGAGATTGTTTTTGCAGGCCTCAGGCTCATTATTCTGTTAGTTTGTGGGTGTGTCGAAGCCACACACCCCTATTATTTCTCCCTCATCACGCTCATTTTGTATATATGGACTTTTACAGTGCTAATTTTTCTTAAAATGCACAAATAATGGTCTGATACTTATTACCTCTTTTATAAGCGTAATGTTTCTGATGCTATTTATCATTCACTCTTTCTTTGACCACTCAGTTTTTAAATAATTGTTAATTGTCTGCATTGATGTTGCGCTAGGTATCATGGATGCAAAGATATGATACCAACTTCCTGCTTTCTAGGAGTTAGAAATCTAGTAGGAGAGTTAGAGACACGAATACAAAAACATAGGGACTAAGTTGGTATTTGTATAAGAGAGAGGTTCAGGATTTGAAGCCATTAGTTTCATGTTAGAGGATAGAGTATTCATAAAAGAGATCTTTTTAAATTCAGGTTCGACATGAGAGTGGGGTTCTGTCAAGAAGACAGTGGGCAGAACCCTCTCAGAAGACATGGATGATGGATCATAACTGAGAGTATGTCACTACCGCCATCATTATAACCCCATTAACATCCCAATTATTACACAGTTGTTATGATTATATTAACCTTTCATCACTGTGGCCAAATCACTCAGTTGGGGAAGGATTTATCTCATCTATTAATTCCAGAGAGCTCAGTCATACTGGCTTACCTTTCTATGTTTTAGAAGAACATCTTATTGTAGGAACATGTGGTAAAGGAGCTACTCATGGTGGACAAGAAACAGAATCAGTGGAACAAAAGGGATAGGAAAAATAGGCCCCTACCCCAGAGGGAAATTCTTCCCACTAGGTTTTACTTAAACTGTTAAAGTTTCTAGAATCACCCAAACACATAAGCTCTCAAACACATAAACCTGGGAGGGAGTATTTCTGTTGAAATAATAACAATGATCATTCTACTTCCACTGTCACCACTCCTGAATACCACTCCCACCGCTGTCACCATTGTCATTATCACAGCCACCATTGTCACCATGACCCCCTTATTGTCAGTATTACTAACACTCCTGTTGGCTGGCAGGTGTCAGTTACTTGCCATGTATAGGCATAGCACTAAGGGAGAACTTCTCTGCATGACATGTAATCTACTCAACTTATAAAGCAGTCCATCTAAGGGTTCCAACTTAAAAGTCAAGAAAGAGTCACAGAAGCAAGAATAACTTGCCCTATTAATGCCTCTAAGCAGTGACAGGATCCCAACTCAGGTCTGCTTAGCTCAATAGGTAAACATTTAGTTGGGTCTCTCAGGAGTCTTAAACACAAGGCCAGATGTTTAGCTTTACCATCATACTAAGTATTTCAAGGCCTAGAATCTCTTTCTGTTCCTGGCAAACATTAAAAAAAAAAATCGTTTCTTAAGTTGTTTATTAAAATGCTAAACACGATTTGTCCTGGCTAGTTTTATGTCAACTTGACACAAGCTGGAGTCCTTTTAGAAGAGGGAAGCTCAACTGAGAAAGTGTCCCTATGAGACCAGCCTATGGTCAGTCATGTGGTCCATGTGGGAACCCAGATAATTGTGGGTGGCTCCACACCTGAGTAGACAGTCCAGGGGAATGTATAACATAGTCAGCTGAGCAAGCCATGAGAGCAGCTGGAACTTCTCCATAGCTTCTGTATCAGTGCCTGTCTTCAGGTTCCTGCCCAGCTTGAGTTCCTGTCCTGACTTCCTTGAAGATTGATGGTCTCATGGTTTGACTGAGAATGACACCTGTAAGCTCATATATTTGAATGTTTAGACACCAGGGAGAGGTATTATTTGAAAGGATTAAGTGGTGTGGCCTTGTTGGAGGAGGTGTGTCACTAGATTGAGATTTCATAAACCCACGCCAGACCCAGGCTCTCTCCCACTCTCGAGCTCTCTCTGTCACTGTCTCTCTGTATCTCTGTCTCTCTCTGTCTCTCTGCTTGAAGATCAGGATGCAACTCTCAGCTACCACTCCAGTACCATGCACCCTACCTTGATAATAATTGACTAAACCCCTGAAACTATTAGCCAGCCCCCAATAGATGCTTTCTTCTATAAGAGTTGCCCTGGTCATGGTGTCTTTTCACAGCAATAGAGCAGTGACTAAGACGGATAAGCTGATACATAAACCCTTTCCTCTCTAAGGTGCTTTTGGTCATGTGTTTTTTTGTTTTTGTTTTTGTTTTTCTTTATTAACTTGAGTATTTCTTATTTACATTTCGATTGTTATTCCTTCCCAGTTTCTGGGCCAACATCCCCCTACCCCCTCCCCCTCCTTTCTATATGGGCTTCCCCTCCCCATCCTCCCCCCATTACCACCCTCCCCCCTAACAATAGCAATAGAAACCCTCACTGACACAATGTTATTCAAAGATGACCCCAAGTAATTAAATACAATTTGATGCAATGAAATGTATGATGGGTTGGGTTGTTAAGTAGCAATGGCTATTTCTGGGTTCTGTGACCTTGAACTGACTCTAATGCCCATAGATTTTTAGTTTCTTTATGTGAAAAATTATGCTACTCATAAAAGTTACTCCTAAGGTTATTGAAACTATTAAATATGTTAATATTTGTAAAGTGCTTAACATAGGGGATGGTCGTAGATTCTGGGCCATAGAAATGTTAGTTCTTCTGCTACTGTTAATCTCTGCCTTCATCTACCTGATGGATGACCTTCTCTCTCTGGAACAGCTAGTGAGCCAACACTTACCACTTACACTTTTGTGAATACTTTCATGAAAGGCTGCCTGGTAGCTGACAAGGTATTTCCTTTTGCCCACTAAAATGGTACCATCTCCTCCATGCATACCATAGGCACAGAAACGGGGGCCTTACCCAGTAGGTTTGCCATGAGCCTGGTTTCCAGTAGCAGCTGCTCCCGAGGTAGTCAGAAGCTTCCTTCTTCTTTGGACAAAAGATCCTGCTAAGTTTGTAAGGGATTCTGCCGGTTGGCTGAGCAGGCCTCAGGTCTTCTGGAAAAACCGGAAAAGAAAGGGAAAAAAAAAAAACCCTCCTGTGTTCTCTTTCCCCACATTGCTCCTTGGTTCACAGTCTTGAATGCAATTCCGCTCTACAGTGGCTGTGCTGGGGCTCGCTCAGCTGTTCGCAGGAGCATCCGTCCTGGTTACTTCTTACTTCTTTGCTGTAGGTCAAAGTGACTAGACGTTCTGGTTTTGCAAGGACTGTCCCCAGTGACATGGCTTCAAGCTTTCCTTTTGAGCCATCATGTGACGTAATGCGAGCCTTTATTTCTCCTTCAGCTTCACACGGACTGGAGACCTGGAGTCATGGTTCACGGACATGCTTATGAGTGCTAAACATCCTCCCCACCCCTATCCCCCCCCCACCCCACCCCCCCCCACCCCGAGCCTGTTTTTGAATAGAGGCTATCATTAAACGGAGAAGGCACAGGGCAGCTGGTAGCTACAATCTTAAAACTCAGGAGACTCTGAAAGCTATGACATAATTTCGATTGAAGGAGCTCAAAGTGGTTTGGAAAGGCAAGAAAGCCACTTATTTGAGCAAGCTAAAAATGAAGACTCCGGGAGTCTAAGTCAGTGTGGAAAAAAAGAATCAAGCAGGGTGAAAATACTGGGCCATGAAAGCGGTAATAGAAAGTTCCAGCCTTGACCTTCATACAGAACGTTGAACAGATGCCATAATAGAACTATGGTGATTATTTTCTATTGAACTGCCTATATCTTGAAGGTATTATGAACCAGTAGGGTACTAGTATAGAATCCCTGGGTTACAAAACACAGTGAAAGCCACATGGTCTGATCATTCCCTAATAAGACTATTTTGAGGCCTGAGTGCTGGTGAGGGTGGGGCTCAATCCCATCCCCATGCACTATAATGACATCTACAAGAATATAATGAAAAGTATTTAAAGTCTTTCCTCATAAGCGTCTTTCCAGCTGTGATAGGTAATCGTCAATGTCAACCTGATTGGATCTGGAATCAACTAAGAGACCTACCTCTGGGCAGGTCTGTGAGGGAATTCTGGAAGGATTGGCTGAATGGGGAGGAGCTTCCTTCAGAGTGGCAGCATTTTCTGACAATGACCCATACATCAAGAGATCTGAGGGCAAAGCAGTGCTGCTTTGGCCTGTCTCTCTTAGTTCCTTGTTGGTAAGTGCATCTACACTGAGGCTGACATCATTTGCAGAAACCAGGCTTCTTTAGGCTTCCCATGTGGTATGAAGCTTTCTAGGAACCTTCTAGGCCTTCTGTGCCAGGTTATGACTGCTGAGATATTCAGCTGCTCTGTCATGCTGAGACCATTGTTGAATGACTCAGCCCATACTGTGTAAGTCGATCTAATAAGTACTCTTTGTACTATATATTCAGCAAACCAATTCTGTTTCTTCAGAGCTTTGACTAACACACCAGCATGTTTTCACATAATTAGAATAAAATAAATGGTGGTAGGAAAAAGCACTTGACTCTCACCATTGAGTGACTTAACTGCCTTTGAGATGGGGTAGTTGACATGATTTGGTTGTAGGTAAAGTGAACAGCTAGTAGTTTGTTGTTTTCTGCCTCTCTCTCTCTCTCTCTCTCTCTCTCTCTCTCTCTCTCTGTGTGTGTATGCATGCACTTGGGATGGGGTAGGCTGGGGACATCTGCCTTAGCTATGTTGATACGTATGTAGATAGATATGCATGATCAACAGACGCTAATAAAATGTTGATTTAACTGGTAACCATGTTGTAACCTCTGATACCCTCTCTTTGGCTGCACTCTTTGGTTCCCATCTCATAAAGGGGGAAAGAATCCCAGCCTAATTATGATAATCGTATTTTGTTTATTTGGAAGCTAATTGCATTGAATGAATTCTATATAGCAGAGTAAGTCCCCTTGTCCTCCTTTTCTCTCATCGTGTGTATGTGTGAATACAATAATTTATCCAATAGCTTACAATGTTTAAATTTCATAACACCATTTGGAGAGGAAAACTATTATCTCTATTTTTCAAATGAAGAAGTGAAGTTGTGGCAATACTGGATGACTTGGCTGTGGCTGTATCCCAAGGTAGAGGGATTATGGTTTTGAAACATTCAAACCTTAATTCATCAGTCCATGAACTAGGGCAGCAAAAAAGGCGGGGTGGCTTTCTCCCAGCAGAGCTGTGGTTGAAGGACACGTCTCCTGTCCTGGCTGGAAGGGAGTTAAAATGGGCAATTTAAATGTATGCGTTCACGTGTGTGTGTGTGTGTGTGTGTGTGTGTGTGTGTGTGTGTGTGTTCATGCATGGATGGCTTGCACATGGAGGCCAGAAGTTGATATTGGTTTTCTCAGTCTCTTGACACTTAAGTGTTTGACGTAGGGCCTCTCTCAGAACCCAGAGCTCGCCAGTTTGCTAGACTGACTGGCCAGCAAGCACTATGGTTACCATTTCAATGCTAGGATTGTATGGTATATTGCCACAACCTTTGTATCGTAGATCTGAACTACAGTCACTCTTGTGCAGCAAGGGCATTGCAGCTAAACCATCCCTCCAGGCCTAGGAGGGAGATTCCTAAGCTCTGCAGCTCTCTATCTGTAGAAGTCATGTAAACATAAGATTTAAATGTTGTCTTAAATCTACTTAAAGTGTAGTTTTCAAAAAATAGGTTTGTTTTTCTAAAAACAGACTTTTACTAGTGCCCAATGGAGGTGATAAGAAAACAACTATTAAGAGACACATAGAGTATCCTCAGCCCGGGTCCGTACATGACTACATGCTGGTTTTGGTTTCCAAACCTCTTAACTTGCAACTGAAAATAATTAAGGTTAGACAAGGGTAGGGTGACACAGAATGCAATGAACCATGCAGATGAGGAACTCCTGATCATCACCCAGGCAATTATATTAACAGTTGAAATCCTATGAGGTCTCAAACATCTTCCATGAGATTTTCCTTGTTTTCTCTCTTGAGTTTAGTATTTTTTGGTCCTTGTACTTCCTGCCTAATCAATATTATACAACATAATATTATATATTATGCAATTTATAATAAGTAACAGTTTTTGAAACATATTCTTTTTTATATTATTATTATTATTTGATTTTTTTTTACAGTCTAGTCATTATTCCTCTCCCAATCCACCCTCTGACAATTCCTCATCCTATTTCCAAGAGGATGTCCCCCACCCCTACCCTACCAGACTTCCCTCCTTCCTGGGGCCTCAAGTCTCTTGTGTGTTAGCTGCATCTTCTCTGACTGAGGCCAGTCCAGGCAGTCCTCTGCTATGTGTTGGAGGCCTTGTATCAGCTGGTGTATGCTGCCTGGTTGGAGGCTCAGTGTCTGAGAGATCTCAGGGGTCCAGGTTAATTGAGACTGCTGGTCCTCCTATAGGGTCACCCTCCTCTTCAGTTTGAAGCATCTTCATTACAAGGGAAAATTTCTCCTTTAAGTGTGGGCTTCAAAACCTAACCCAGTGACCTCTAGTGATCAACTGTCAACTATATTGATCTATAAATTTAATGAAATAACAATCAATGGAAAGAACGAGTATCTTAGGTTTCTTTTGCTGTGTTGAGGACCACAATCAAATGCAACTTGGGAAGGAAAGGCTTTATTTCATCTCAAACTTCCTGGCAATAGTCCATCATGGCGGAGTGGCAGGTAGGAAACAGAGGCTAGGGAGGACGTCTGCTTAGGGACTTGCTGCCTGGTCTGCTCAGTTTGTTTTCTTATACAACCCAGGACCACCTGACTAGGACAGCATAATCCACAATAAACTGCCCCCCCCACCACAACAGTCTTTAATCAAGAAAATGCTCTACATTCTTGCCTATAGGCAATCTGCATGGAGGCATTTTTCAAATGAGGTGGTTCTTCTTCCCAGATAACTCTAGCTTGCTTAAAGCTGAGGCAAAAAGCAACCAGCACCATTGAGAGCTATTCAATAGGTTGTTTTTGGTGTTTTATAGACATCTGTTCATAGGAATCTTGACAACATCTGTCAGAGATTTCAAAGGCATTGTTTTTTGAGTTTTAAAAATTTATAACTTTCCATCCAATTAACTGGCCATCCTCAAGCAGTGTGCATCTTCAAACATATGCTATTTCTTTGATGATGATTTCTTTGTCTCAATTACTTCTCAAGGGCTTTGCCTTTGCTTAAAAGTCTGGGAAGTGATTATTTTTGTTGTATGTTGAGGGCCCTGTTTCCATGACTACTCTCAAGGATCTTTCAAGTTAGGATGTTGCCTTTCAGTATTGCTACTCCAATCTAGTGAAGGCACCTAACCCATACCATTTGCTGAATAGTTGTTGAGTGAATCAGTTTATGATATACTATACTTGGTTATTCGTTTAGAAACAAGGTTGAATGGTTCCGAGGCTAGCTTCAAAAATCCCTACAGAGCCTTGAACTTCTGATCCCCTTGCCTTCACACCTTCCAAGTGATCACAGGCATGTATTACCATACTTGCTTTGTGTTGTGCTGCGGAATTAACTCAGGGCCTTATACATGCTAGATAAGACTTCTCGAGATTGGGCCACATCCCCAATCCTCTTTCCACTCTTTGAGGGCTTGGGGACAGTGGTGAGAATCAAAGCCTTTGGCCTACACCCAGTCTGCACTGTGATGAACTTTCTGTTAAAGATAGACCATCTCCTTCCCCCAAGAGGATCTGGATTTGACTTTCTGTATTGATAGCTTTTACTATCACTTCCTGTAGAGCTTTAAGAAGAGAGTTAGTGCTGACAAGAGGGCACTCATTTTAAGTTTTCCCCCAAAGTATACTCAGTTGGTGTTTAGGGATGAATTGTGTTAAGGCCTAGTCTCTGGTCTCTAGATATCTGAGGAAAAAACTGATACATATTTGGGTTCCAAAGACTGAATTACCTCCCTGAGCAGAGCTTTGGGGACACTCTGGGATGGGGAGAGTCTTTCTGTTTTTAGGGTCAGAAATCTGTTAGTTCGAAGTTTGAAGTGGTTAGGTAGGTGTTTCTGATCCTCTCTGACAAACCAGATCATGTGACAGATGAGACAGGCTGTTTTTTTTTCCTCCACTAAGTTCCCTGGAAACTAAATGAACTATATAAACTATAGAAAGATTTAACATGTGGCCACAAAGCATGACTTTATGTATGTATGTATGTATGTATGTATGTATGTATGTATGTATGTATTAACAGAGTCTTTTTTTAGTTATCCTTTCTCATAGCGAGAAAACCCCCTCTATGTACAATTTTTTTTAAAAAAGAACATGCATGCATGCATGTATGTGTGTACCCGCGCGCGCGCACACACACACACACACACATGCACACACACTCGCACACAACCAAACCAAGCAAAAACTAAATTTTATGAATGTATGCTGACTAATGAGTCTTTTCTCTATGAGGTAATATAATTTAAAATCTGTGGTTTTAAAAGTAAAACATAATTTAAAATGGGATGAATAAAATTGATTTTCCAATATTAAGCAAACTCTTAGACGAAACCCAACTTTATTGTTACATAGTCTCCTTTCTATGTATTTGCTAACATATGGTTTATTCTTCCTTAAGTCTTTATCTCATTCTCTAATGTCTGAGGTTACCTTCTTCCTCCTCGGTACACAGCACTCATTAAGACATCTTCCACAGTACTGGCTTGTCGGTCACGGACTGTCTGAGCTTATGCTTTTCTTGAAAGGTCCTGACATCTCTGTCAATTTTAAAAGACAACTTTGCTGGGTGTAGCACAATCTTGGTTGACAGTTATTCGCTTACCCAGCTTTTAGTGGTGTGGATGAAGGATCCAGTGTTTTTCTGACGCGTTTGCCTTTGTGAATTGGTGATTTCCCTGGACGGCTTTAGACTCTTTCTTTGTTTTGTATTTTTTGGTTTTTGAGTATATATTTGGAGATGTTTCTATCTGGTCATGTGGATTTGGGGCCCTGTGCTGTTTAATTTTTGCCAAATTGCCATAAACTGGAGACACTTGGGAAAAGGAAACTTTGATTGAGGAATTTCCGTTTTGAGGTCGGTCTGTGGGAGTCTCTATAAAGCATTTTCCCCATTAGTAATTGAGAGGGAAGGGCCTGACCTACCATGGGGACGCCACCCATGGACTAGTGGCTCTGGGTTGTAGAAGAAAGGAAGGCGAATTTGAGCCTGAAAGCAGCCAGTAAGAAAGAGTCTTCCATGATTCACTTCATTCCTGACTCCAGGTTGCTGCTGCCTTGAGGTCTGCCTTGGCTTCCTTTGGTTGTGCATGGTAAAATATAAGATACAATAAACCTCCCCAAGTTGGTTTTGGTTAGCGTTTTATCATAGTAGCAGAGAGCAAAAAAGCAGAACTGAAATTGGTATCAGGAACACAGGCTCTTACTGCGGTGGATCTGACCATGTTGTTTTTCGGGAAGGATTGTGGAAAAGTTTGGAACAGGCTAAAAGTGTGGGGGAAAAAAAAAACTGAGCTGCTGCGGGGACCTGATAGCAATGCTGAGAGCAGTGTAGACATGGGAGGCCTTACACGCTTCAAGAAGGAAGTTTGGGAATCCCCCAAAGACTATTGGGGCTCTCCCATGATGCACTTTAATTAAGAAACTGTGGAAGTGACACCTCTGCTTTATTGGGACTGAAAAATCAGTTGAGATTAAACAAGAGACTAGCATCACGGGGATGAAATTTTTTTGGGTGGGACAAAAATCAATAAGGAGGAGACAAAGAAAGAGAGAGAATGTGGAAGGAGGAAGAGGAGGGGACAATGTTTAGACGTGGTTCTCATTCTTCCCAATGCTGCAACCTTTTAATACCGACCCTCGTGGTGACCCCCAACCATAGTTATTTTCATTGCTACATCACAGCTGTAATTTTGCTATTCACAGGTTGAGAGCCACTCACGTAAAGAGAGGCAAGAGTGCCATGACCGAGACATGTAAATATCCACCTTGGTGATGGCTGCACGGATAAATGAAATCCTAACTTATGGCTCATTTAAATTATTTAACAAATTGTTTGTTCACAGTTTGACTTTCTTGCAAAGCTAAGGGCCTGGGGTTCTTACTAATTTACCTTGATTGCTCCTGTTGGAACTTGTGTTTACTTACAGTGGCCTTTTGCTGGTTCTCACTGGTTACTTCCCATTTCTCAGTCACTTCCTCATTGACCTATGCCATCAGTTTCATAAGCTTTTTGAGAGCTACTGATGCTTCCTCGGTCCTCTGAGGCTCGGTATAAAATACTTGAGGAAGAAGATTTTTCCAAGGTAAGAAGCCAACTGAAACCTTGCCTTGGAAACTCTTGGAGAGGCAAGTCAGTACATGTGCTTGGACTCAGTATAGAAATGTGGACAGGGTCATCTTTCAATTGTGTGAAACCCGAGATAGCATTACCAGACACTCTTGCTTCATGGAGTGGGTGTGTCCAGCACTCAGCCTCCCAACTTGAGTGCGATCCAGGTGGATGTGTAGCAATCTTTGACCACTCATTAGAATATAATTTGTTCCAGTTTTCTTTTACCCTTTTCCTTTTTCTTTCCAGGTCATCTAGGGAGAAGAAAACATTGGTCAGATTTGCTAAGTAAAGGAAGATGAAGATTTAACCAAGTCAACTACACACATGAAATCCAGTTGCTAACGTGATGCTTAGAGTTTAAAGAGGACAAACTTGCATAGATCTGAGAAGTGGTCGTGAGGCTGGGGGATGCCAGTGTGTGTCCACTGAATTTACATCAGGCTGAGTTTCTCAGAGTAAACTTACTTTTTTCATGTGAATGACCCAACATCTACATTGTGAGAGTATCTCATTTTTAATGCAAACTCATAGGATTGAAGACATCTTGTTAGAAGACCCGCTCTCCAACTTGCCCCTTACTGCACCCTATTCTGAGTATTAAATCCTGAAAGATGCGATTCTGCCTGCCCTGCAGGACATGGACTCTACAGCTAATTAGAACCAAGAATCTCAAGACATTCGAACAGAGAGGCCAGCACCAGTCTTGTGGTTTGGTATTTCTTTAAACATACGGTGCAGGAGGTGGTTCAGGTCTGCCAGCTCTCAGGTCCTTGGTGGTTACGTCTGGAGAAAGGCCATGCAGAGAGCCCAGGATGGAATTGGTTCTGTCTCGAGTAATAACTTTGACACGTTGAAAAGGTTTGAACAGGGCTCCTGTGTCACCTTGGCCACTCATCGGGTCTGATGTGGAGCCGGAACAGGAGACCCTGACCCTTTGGACTCAGGTTGCAGCATCTCTGCTCCTCAAATCCTCCGATTTGTGTCACAGTGTTTTCAGGACATTGGGTCTAGCTTCGTCGCCACGTTCTCCATGCAGTTCAGGACCACTAAATGCTGAAACGTGCATACATGCTGAAATAAGGGCCATTAGTTGTGTTCCAACACAAAAAC